>NW_013542365.1:346027-348947 GCF_000499545.2 Eimeria tenella
GCTGCTGCTGCTGCAGTGCCGCTTGCAGGGCTTCCACAAACCTGTGGCTCCTAGCAGCCGCACAGATCTCGTCAGCTGGCTGCTGAGCTGCTTTGTTGCTACAAGAGCTCAGCTACAGCAGCAGCAGCAGCAGCAGCAGCAGCAGCAGCAGCAGCAGCGGGAGCAGCAGCAGGGGGCAAACGAAGAGCACGAACAGCAGCAGCAGCAGCAGATGGAAGTGTCTAGTAGCAGCAAGCGACTGTGTTGCTGCTGCTGCTGCACCTCTGCAGCAGTTCGCCGGCAGCTGCTGCTGCGGGCAGACACCCGCGGCAGCTTCCCGCTGCTTGCTGCTGTGCAGCACGAGAGCAGCCCGGACATGCTGCAGCAGCTGCTGCAGTTCTGTCGCAGCTGCATGTACACAACTGATGAAGGCAGCAGCAGCAGCAGCAGCAGGGCTCGTTGGGTCCCGGCTTGGCCGCAGGATGCAAGCGAGAGCCCCCGCATGCTAACTCAGGGCTACCAGGCCTCAGAGGTACCTAAACCCTAAACCCTAAACCCTAAACCCTTGAACCCAAATTTGTAAACCTGAAGCCTATAATTCTCGGCTGCTGAACCCCAAACGCTAAACCATAGGTGATAAACCCTAAACCCTTGGCGGAAACCTCTGCTGCCGGCACCAAGCCTCAGCAGCAAACCCAAGGCGCCAGAATAAACAGCTCGCTGTGTTGTTGCTGTTGCTGCTGCTGCTGCTGTCAGCTGCGGGCTTTGCTGCGCTGCGCCCGCGCGGCTCTGCAGCAGAAAAGACATGAAGGGCTGCTTCACCTGCTATACTTCAAGGCCCTGCTGCCCTCCTGTGCAAGCAGCAGCAGCAGCAGCAGTGGGAGCAGCAGCAGCAGCAGCAGCAGCAGCGGCAGCCACCCTCACGCGAGAGCCTCACAGCCTTGTTGCTTTCCCTTTTTGTGGGAGCAGCAGCAGCTGCAGCAGCAGCAGATGCTGCAGCAGCAGCAGCATGGTGTGCACCCACGCTTGCCTTCTGCTGCAGAGGCTGAGTTGCTGCTGCTACGCCTGCAGCTGCTGCTACTTGCTGCTGCAGCAGGCGACGCCCACGGCGTCTCGTTGCTGGTGATTAGCGGCTTTGCTGATGGCTGCGTCTTAATTCAGGCGGCCCTGGTGCTGCTACTGTGCAGCGGGGCAGCAGCAGCAGCTGCTGCTGCAGCCGTGGCTGCTGCAACAGCTCCTGGTTCTGCTGCAGCATACCCGAAGGCAGCAACTCAGCAGCTGAGCCAGAGCTTAATAGTTGCTCATGGACCTCTAAGCGGAGGCAGTGCCACCGCTGCTGTTCGTGCAGAAACAACAACAGCAGCAGCAGCAGTAACGGCAGCAGCAGCAGCAGCAGCAGGAGTACCAACAGCCACAACAGCACCCTGGGGTCCCTCCCGAGCTGCCCGAAGAGTCCGAAGGCTTGCGGCGCAGCTGTGGCGGTGGGCCATAGCTGGAGGCTTCCCCGTGGCCCTGATTGGAGCGCAGCAGCAGCAGCAGCAGCAGCAGCAGCACCAACAGCAGCAGAGCCAGAGGACGGGGGAGAACCAACAATGGCAAGATTCGGGGCCGCGGGAGTGCGCGCAGGCGCAGCCACAGCAGCAGCAGCAGCAACAGCAGCAGCATCAGAAAGAGGAACTTGACAAGCAGCAAGGTAATCAGCGGGCCCAGGAACAAGCGCCAGAGCAGCAGCAGCAGCAACAGGAGCAGCAGCAGCAGGAGCAGCTACAGAAGCAAATTCTGCAGGCGGAAAGGCAGCAAGAATCACTTTTCGAGGACCAGTGGTCCACTGCACTTCGGCAGCAGTCTGTGGGTTCATCTCTCTATGATGCTTCTGAGCAGCAGCAGCAGCAGCAGCAGCAATTCGACCAGCAGGACGCATGCGACGAGTTCCTGAGCCCGCTGGAGGCTGAGGAGCCGCGGCAGGCGCAGCGTCTGGCGCGAGCAGCAGCAGCAGCAGCAGCAGGAGCAGCAGGAGCAGCAGCCCATGGGGCTCAGCTGCTGAAGCTGCTGCGAAAGTGCGTGCTGCTGCTGCTGCAGTGCCTAATAGCAGAAGCAGCAGCTCTGAAGAGCAGCGCGGGCAAGGCTTTCCCCGGGCCCCTGGACCCTAGCCCTGCAGCAAAACCCTGCAAACCCTCAGCTGTGGGGCCCCACAGCTGCTTGCTGCTCCTTTTGCTGCTCCTTTTGCTGCTCTTTTTGCTGCGCGCAGACAAAGAAAAGTCCCGGTCTCTCGGTGTGGCTCTCCAGGTGTACGTACACCGCGCGCTGGAGGGGCTGCAGCTGCTGCCGCAGCCGCCGCCGGCGGCCCCGGCAGCAGCTGCTGCAGCGCCTGCTGCAGCGCCTGCTGCAGAAGCGCCTGCAGCAGCAGCGCCTGCAGCAGCAGCTGCAGCAGCAGCAGGGGAGCCAGCAGCAGAGAGGACGCCAGCTGCCGCTGCGTTTGCCACAGCAGCGCTGCTGCTGCCCCCGCCTGCTGCCTTCAAGCTGCTGCCGCAGTACTCTGAAGCAGGGGGCCCCTCTGGGGCCCCCGAGGGGCCCCCTGGGGGCCCCGCTGGGGGGCACCCTGGGAGCCCCCCAGGGCCCCCAGAGGGCCTCGGGGGGCCCCCCGAGGGGGCCCGCTGCTGGCGCTGCAGCAGCTTCCTTGTGACAAGGCGGCTGCAGCAGCCCCGCCGGATGAGCGACACTGCGGTGATGCAGCAGCAGCTGCAGGGAGGGGAGCAGCAGCAGCGGCAGCAGCAGCGGCAACATCAGCAGCAGCAGCAACAACGCACACAAGAAGCAGCCACTGCTGAGTCCCTCAGCACCTACGCAGGCAGCCCTTTCTTCTACTGCTGGTGAGGCCAGGGGGGCCACTGGGTTCCAGGCGCTATCAGTCGGGTTTAGGGTTTAGGGTTTAGGGTTTAGG
>NW_013542365.1:349047-352595 GCF_000499545.2 Eimeria tenella
GAGAACAGGGGCAGCTGCTGCTGCAGCTGCCCCTGTTCTCTGTCCGCGTGTGGCGGCTGCCTTTGTTTCCCTGCTGCTGCTGCTTATGTCATCAAAAGCTGGAGCCATTCGACAATATATTTGCCCTTGCCGTTGCTGCAGTTGCAGTTATTTTATTCTTTTATGAGTATTGCTCCTAACTTTGCTGCTAGCTTTGCTTCTGCTGCTGCGCTGCTGCAGGTCTTCGTCTGCGTGCGGGTGCTGCTGCTGCGGCTGCCGCCGGCGTCGCGGACTCCCGTGTGGCCCATAGTTTTGACGGAGTTGATTCGGGTGTTTTCGGGGGCCTTAGGGGGCCCCCCTCAGGCCCCGCTGCCAGCAGCAGCAGCAGCAGCAGGAGACACAGGCAGCCCCCAGAGAACGCCCCTGGCCCTCCTCTCCGCAGGCCTCAAAGTTGTCGAAGTGGCGACGTTGCTGAATCTCCCGGACTTCACTTTGTACCGCTGGGTCTTTTTGGCTGAAGATTCAGCAGCAGCAGCAAACCAGCAGCAGCAAGAGCAGCAGCAGCAGCAGGTTCAGCAGCAGCAGGAGGGCGACCTGAAAAATGAGCATGTGGATACAGGGAGCCATCAGCAGCAGTTTGCTGCTCCCATTTTTGAGGAGGAGGTGCAGCAGCAGCACTGTGGAGACGCTGCAGCAGAAACAGCAGTGGCTGCTGCTGCTGCAGGTGCAGCTGTAGAGGCGGCCGCAGGGAAGCATCTACAGCAAGCGGCTGAAGGTGGCCCCCAGGACTCTGCTGCAGCAGCAGCAACGGCAGAAACAGCAGCAGCAGCAGCAACAAAAACAGCAGCAGCAGCAGCAGCAGCAGAAGATCGAAGCAGGAGCCTGGACTCCCAGTTGTCTCAAAGTCTGTCTTTTGAAGGCACCGCCACCCCTCCTCACGGCAGCCGCAGCAAGCCAGGCAGCAGCAGCAGCGGCAGCAGAAGCAGCAGCCGCAGCAGCAGCAGCCTGGCCCCTAGTGAGATGTCTATGGCCAACTCCTCAGCAGCCACATTTCGGCCCTTTCTCAGCGTGCTTGCAAGCGAGTATCAATACCCGCAGCAGCACCAGCAGCAGGAGCAGCAGCAGCAACAGGAAAAGGAGGCCCACTCTTACGAAGCGGTCAGTTGTTGCTGCCGTTGCTGCTGTTGTTGCTGCTGCTGCGGTTTTTTCCTGCGGCGTGTTCAAGGCATGTATATTGTACAATGCTCGGCTTTTGTGCTGGAGGAGCAGCTGCCGCTAGCAGCAACCCTTGCTGTTGCTGCTACGGCTGCTGCTGCTGCTACTACTGCTGCTGCTGCTACTGCCTCAACAACATGCCCCTCACATTTTTCTGGTGTTTATTTTGCTCAGGATGTGTCGGAGCCTCGGAAAGGTTTTCTTAGCAGCAGCAGCAGCAAGATAAGCAGCAACAGCCTTGCAGCAGCAGCGCGCCGGCTGAACGAGAGAGCAGCAGCAGAGCCAACTCACAAAGTTGACACAGACGGCGAAGAGATCCGCAGGTAGCTTCTGCTCACTACAGGGTTATGCTTTGCTGCTGACGCTACTGCAGCTTCTGTACCCCTGCTGCTGCTGCTGCTCTTGCCGCTGCTGCTCTTGTTGCTGCTGCTGTTGTTGCTGCTGCTGCTCTTAGCCTTCAGCACGGCGCAAAAACAGCTGCAGCACTAGGGATTTCTGGAAGCAGCGGCAGCCTATAGTCAGGAGAGCAGCAGCAGCAGCAGCAGCAGCAGCGCCACTGGCAGCAGCAACAGCCTGTGTGTGGCTGTGTGCATGCGCTTGTGCTGCTTTCAGAAGCATAGAAGATGACCTGCTGGAAGGCCCCGAGGAGCTGAGGGACCTTTGGTATGATTTGCCGCTGCAGCTGCTTTTGCAGCAGCAGTGGTGTCTGTACACCTCGGGCTTTGAGCTGCTGCTGCCAGCAGCAGCAGGGGCCCCGCAGGCGCCTTGCGAAGAGCCAGACGACAGCAGTCTTTAGAACTTTAAACGCTAAACCTTAATTTTAAAAATAGTTTTAGATCTATTGAGTCTTGGTTCCTCGATAAGGAGATCTTACTTCAGGTGTACATACACCTGGGGAGTCGACACAGAAAGTAGTCACGATTCCGCAGCGCCAGTTTGTTGCTGCTGCTCGATTTGCTGCTGCTGCTGCTGCTGCTTCATTTGTTGCAGCTGCGACTGCTCCTCGTGTTGCTGCTGCTGTTGCTGCTGCTGCTGCTGCGGAACGAATGCATCCAAAGCATCACTGCCTGCCAGCTCAGCAGAGCCGTTGAACTGCTGCAGCATCTGCTGCTGCTGCTCATGCTGCTGCACGTCTGGCGGCGCATTTGTCTGCGTGACTGGCGAGGCGACATTTGCTGCTGTGATTACTTCTGCCCCAGCTGCTGCTGCTGGTACTACTGTTCCTTCGCATTGTAAATTACTATCGAGCTGCTGCTGCACTTCCGCGTGTTGCGGCAGCAGCTGCTGCAGCTGCTGCGTTTTGACCTCAAGCGGTTGCTGCATCTGTTGCACTTGCTGCTGCTCCTGCTGCTGTTGCTGGACTTCCTGCACTCGCTGCTGCTGCTGCTGCATCTGCTGCTGCTGTTGCGCGTCGTGCACTTGTTGCTGCTCATGCTGTTGCTGCTGCATCTGCTGCTGCTGCTGCATTTGCTGCTGCTGCCCCACCTGCTGCAGCTGCTGCCCCATCTGCTGCTGCTGCTGCTCCACCATCTGCTGCTGCTGCGCCATCTGCTGTTGCTGCTGTGCCTGTTGCTGCTGCTGCTGCCCCACCTGCTGCTGCTGCTGCTGCATCTGCTGGAGGCGTTTGTGCCTGGCGGCCCTCTGAAAGGCGTTGTTGATGGGCGCCCAGAGCATGTTGAACTTCTGTTCGAGGAGGCAGCAGTCGCGGTAAGGCTTGTCTTGGGGGGCGTTGAAGAGGCGGGCGTTGCGGAAGATGAGCGCCACGTCTTGTTTGAAGTGGTACGGCAGCGCGTAGGCCCCCGCGGCCAGCCTGGCCTGCACTTTGCGCAGCCACATGGGCTCTGCGATGAATTGCCTGTAGCCCTCTGCAGTGGTTTCGGGGTCGGGCGAAAACCACGCGGCCTCGGGCAGCTCCAGCAGCGCCCCCACAGCGTCTAAGGCCACTGACACCCAGTCCGCGCTGCAGTCCACGCGGTCCACGTACTTCCGCTTGAAGCCCCACATCTTCTGCTGCCGGCTCCCGCACCGCCAGTAGCCCCCGTAGCTGCTGCTGCTGCTGCTGCTGCTCGGTGCCGCTACGCTGGTCAGCACCAGCCCGCTCGAAACGCGAGACGCGGACGCGGAGGCCAGCTCGGCTCCTGCTGCGGCGCAGGGCGGTGGGGCGGGTGCGGTGCCCGCTGCTGCTCCTGCTCCTGCTGCTGCTGCTTCTGCTGCTGCTGGGGGGGGAGGGGGGGGTGGGACCGTCATGGGCGGAGGCCGAGGGATGGCCCCGGGAAGGTCAACGCCACAGGGCATAGACGTGCATGCAGCAAAAGCAGCAGCGCCTGCTGCCACACCCGGATCCAGCGAGCCTG
>NW_013542366.1:0-543 GCF_000499545.2 Eimeria tenella
AACAAGAGCCCGACGAGCTGCTTGGACTGCTCTACTCCGCCTATTTGAAATGGCCAAGAGGGAAGTAAACACACGCTACTGTGGTCCGCAGTCACAGCCTCATCCTCATTCTCTTCAAGTTAATAAAATTTCGCCTCTACATTAGTGCTAAAATGACGGTATCCACAACCTAGGATGAAACTTCAATTCCTTCGAAGAGTGCTCTTTCAAAAGAAGCTTTTAATGTGAATGCACATACTTGAATACACATACAACTCTTACTTGTAATATAGATGTTACGTTTCCTCATGTGGCTAGTGAGCGTGGGATTTTCAAGAGTCAAATAGTTCGTGTCCTCAATGGCGCGCACAATTCCTATGCACATCCGCCCTAAGAGACCAAAAGGTGATCTGACCCATGTCAAAGCATGTTGTACCATGCACACTCCAGCCCTTTAATTTCTCACAGCAGCTGAAAAAACACACCTATTCGGCGTTTTTACAACGCCGTGCCCGTCATGCAGTGGAGCCTCTTTTTGTGTCCCGCCATCTGCGGCCAGTCGAC
>NW_013542366.1:649-1434 GCF_000499545.2 Eimeria tenella
AACACCTGCGTCATGCGCAAAGACAAAACTTCATGCGTCTGCCAGCTTACACACAAATTACTGTCAAGTTATTTTGCCGTACACACAAAATTGCTTGCACTTCACTGTGCATTGCAAAACTAAGAGGAAAGCGTGCTTCTGCAAGCGAACAAGTCCGCAACTAAACGCAAACACTGTCCGGTTATTCTCACTGGCTGTGCGCAGAAATAATCAGCAGCTTCACAGCGCACATTGCAACTCATTGCATCATCTCAAGACATATACGCCACTGCTTTACAGTTCAAGTTAACCTTTTGAATGGATGATGATTCCAGATACAAGACCGTATACAGAGAAGCAATCATGCTCGCACGCTAACCGCCTCATCTTCCGTCCCAGCCTGCAGCTTGGCCATGCATGGCTTGAAGAAACAGCAAGCAAAACTTATGCTGTGCGAGAGGCTGCAGTGACCGACAAGACTCAGCAGTAAGTAGGAAATGCAGTTCCTGCATTGTTGACGAATAAATATATTAAGCGCATACCAATGCAAGTGTCCCAAGTCCTCAGGACCGCACTGAATGTGAAACCGCCTCGAGCTCAGTGGATTCACGGGAGGATCAAAACCATCATTACTAACTTCGCATCAGGAACGGTTTGGTCCCCCAAATCTGCACACGTATTGACGTGGATTCATGTATTAAGTCTTCATAACAACACCAGGCGCTTCTGCAATGTAGGGCGCTGTGGCAGAAGAGACCGAGCTGCTAGAGACAACCACCACAGACTGTCGTGGCGGCAGCTCAAAA
>NW_013542366.1:1524-1761 GCF_000499545.2 Eimeria tenella
TATTTTCGGTGGCGGCACAGTACCTGCTTGAGAGTCCGCCGCGCGCTGCTCATATTTACTAAAACGGCGTGGAGCCCGAATGATGGTGGCTCTTCACACTAAAATATCAAACCTCCTTCTTCGATATTTCGGAAGCATCCGAGGCTTCGCAGCGCCACCTGCACCTTTAGGAGGCCGCAGTACCGTTTAGCGTCATGTTCTGCATTTGAATGAGGTTGACAAAACAAAAGCAAATGC
>NW_013542367.1:0-1089 GCF_000499545.2 Eimeria tenella
CCCAGAGGGGCCCCCAGAGGGGCCCCCAGAGGGGCCCCCAGAGGGGCCCCCAGAGGGGCCTCCTACTGGGGAAAGGGTACAGTTGGGGAAGGCCCTGGTGGAGGCGAAATGCAAAAGAGAAATGACGGAAAATGAAGAAACGATAAAAGGCCGGGGCGGCAGTCAGCAGCAGCAGCAGCAGCTGCTGCTGCAGCAGCAGCAGCAGCAGCAGAACGCGCTCGAGCAGGAGCTCGCAATTTTAGGCCCTAGAGGCCTTGGCTGGGGCTGCTACCGGTTGCTGCAGCGGCTCGATTCTGCCATTGCTGCTGCTGCTGCAGTGCCTGCTGCTGCTGCTGCTGCGCCAGCTGCTGCTGCTGCTGCTAAGGATCCCCCGCCTGGGGTCCAGCAGCAAGTGGCTGCCCCCCAGCAAGAGGCTCTTTTTGCTGCTCTTGCTCACGCTGACTGCTGCTGTGGCTGCAGCAGCAGCAGCAGTAACGGTGACAGCAGCAGCAGCAACAAGAACGCGAGTGACAGCAGCAGTAGCAGCATTAATGACAGCAGCAGCAACAACAGCGAAGGCACCAGCAGCAGCATTGGTGGCAGCAGCAGCAGTAGCAACAGCAGCAGCAACAGCAGCAGCAGCAGCAGCAGCAGCTCAGCATCGGGCTTGCCTGCTTGGCGCGTCTTGGAGACAATTAGATCTCTCTTGGCCCTTTTTAGACTTCGCGCCCTGAAGCAGCAGCCCCGAAGCAGCAGCAGCAGCAGCAGCAGCAGCAAGGAGGAGGCGCTGCGGAAGATCCTCCGACGTTTTCTGTATGAGAGCTGCGCGGTTGAGTGTCTCCTTCTCAAAACTAGCAGCAGCAGCAGCAGCAGCAGCATGGCCTGCTGCTGCGAAGGCTGCCAACGTGTTGCAGCGGCAGCAGCAGCAGGAGAGCCCGCAGCAACCCCTGCTGCAGTTATGCGGCAGCTGCTGACTCTCACAGAGCTGCATGCAGCAGCAAAGGATTGGGGGGCCCCCGGGGGCCCCTGGGGTGCCCCCTCAAGGGGCCCCTGGGGTGCCCCCTCGGGGGGCCCCTGGGGGGGCCCCCCGAGGGGTGGGGGCCCCTGCTG
>NW_013542367.1:1544-1880 GCF_000499545.2 Eimeria tenella
GCCTTCTTTCGCCTCGAAGGAGACAGGAGAAGCAAAGAAAACACAACTCATTTGCTGCCACGCTGCTGCATGGGCCCCCTGCAGCGGCGTGCCCCTGTGGGGCCCCTCGGGGGGCCCCTTGGGGGGCCCCTCTGGGGGCCCCCAGGGGGCCCCCAAGGGGGCCCCTGTGGGGCCCCTCGTCAGCAGCTCCGTGGCGCTGCTGCTGCGCTGCGCCCTGCAGCAAGGGGCCTCTGGGGGCCCCCTGGCGAAGGCCATTTTCCAGACCCTAAATCTCTTCTTCCACTTGCAGTACCCAGGGGCCCCCCTGGGGGCCCCCCCGGGGGGCCCCCCGGGGGG
>NW_013542368.1:0-376 GCF_000499545.2 Eimeria tenella
GCAACTGCTGAAAAGCTGTCCGCCGTCATCGTCAGCACTTTGCCAGTTAAATCCGTGTGGTCTGCCACGGCGTTGCTGACTATGCCAACCTGAAGAAAAAGCAAGGGTTTAGGGTTTAGGGTTTAGGGTTTAGGGTTTAGGGGTTTCGGCCGCAGCAGCACTGCGCGCTGCAAACCAAGCCTACAGAGACCGCGCAGCCCAAAATCCTGCACTCGCGAATATAGCCGTAAACCCTCAGAATTAAGGGTTTAGGGTTTAGGGTTTAGGGTTTAGGGTTTAGGGTTTACAACGACGCTAGGGTCTCCCGCGGCTCCGAGTTCAGCAGCTTCTTTGCACTTGGCGGCCGAATAGCCCCAGTGGCTGGGGGTCCTGTTTG
>NW_013542368.1:422-2182 GCF_000499545.2 Eimeria tenella
GAAGCAGCAAAGGCAGCAGCGGCGGAACAGAAAAGAAGCAAAATAAGAATCGCCCGAGAGAGCCAGAAGAACCGCCAAAAAGGAAATAAAGACATTAAAACAAAAATTTAATTAATTAATTAATTAATTAATTAATTAATTTATTTATTTATTTATTTATTTATTTCTCACCCACGCCAACATGACCCCGACCCTCCCTCGCCGCCGTCGGGCTTTCCACGTAGATCTGAGGTGTACAGACACCTCAACAAGTAATAAAAAGGAATTATTAAAAATTAAAACTTTAAATTATAAGAGGTTTCCATAAACCTCCAAACCCTAAACCCTAAACCCTAATGCTGATTCGGTTTTCTTTGCAGAAGAAACTCCAGAAGCGACAGGAGAGCAAACGGCATTTTCCAAAAGAATAAATAAATAATAAAAGTAAATAAAATAATAAATAAATAAAAAACAAATAAACGAATAAAATAAATAAATAAACAAATAAATGAATAAATAATTATGGACAATCAAACAAAGCGCAAGAACCCGCGAAACAAATAAAGCGAAAACGAACAAACAAATAAACAAAAACAAATAATTAAATCCAATTAAATAAATTAAATCAAAAATTAAATAAATTAAATTAAATTAAATTAAATTAATTAAATTAAATGAAATTAATTAATTCTTACAGATCCTGACACTTCCCAGCCTTGAATTCTTGGCACAGTCAAAATGCTTTCGAAAAAGTAAAGCTCCGAGGCAAGTCCTTCTTGGTCTGCGTAAACCACAAGTTAGGGTTTAGGGTTTAGGGTTTAGGGTTTGGGGTTTGGCGCTTGGGGATGCATTCTCTGCTTCAGCTTAAATGCTGCAGCGATTTGTCTTCACATCTGGGAAAGAGCTGCAGCTTTTAGGGTTTAGGGTTTAGGGTTTAGGGTTCAGAGTACGACGTGTTAAAGCCAGCTCCAAACGGCGAGCGCAACCCCCCAAAAGCGCAAACCCTAAACCCTAAACCCTAAACCCTGCCCCAACACGCTAAACCCTAAACCCTAGACGCTGCTTGCCTTGCTCGTGTTTGAGAGTGACGATGATGAAGTCGGTTTGGACCAGAGGGTCGCACGAGGGTTTAGGGTTTGCGTCATCTTCGAGGAGTTCTTTCAAAAGAGCACAAACCATTTTTAGGGTTTGTCTTCCTTCAGACGTCATCAAAAGAGAAGAAAAAGAAGCATCGAAAGCAGCAGCAGCAGCTCGCGGGCTCTCCAGAAACAAAATCACCTCCGCTGCACACCGCAAACGCCAAACCCTAATTTAGGGTTTAGGGTTTAGGGTTTGGGGTTTGGGGTTTGGGGTTTGGGGTTTGGGGTTTGGGCTTAGCCAACACGAGCGCGCGCTCCGCCTGGCCCGGCTCGAAAACCCGCCCAGACAAGCGCCCCCAGACACCCGCAGGCGCCCAAACCCTAATTTAGGGTTTAGGGTTTGGGGTTTGGGGTTTCGTGTTCTGGAGTGGCAGGGGTTGGGTCTGCAGTGAAGAGCTCAGCGGGATAGCACCGAGAAGCCGAAGGAGCTATCGAAGCCATACACCATAGACTGTGAAGGCTTAGGGTTTAGGGTTTAGGGTTTAGGGTTTAGGGTTTGAGTTACGGTGGGTGCCGGGGTGTTGTTTCCTGAAGGCCTGGACGGCTTTAGCGAGCTGCTGCGCTTGTTCCCTGTGGCTGCTGCTGCTGCTGGCGGGTCCCGCGCCCGGCGGCGCATGCTGCTGCTGCTGCTGCTGCTGCTGC
>NW_013542368.1:2233-2508 GCF_000499545.2 Eimeria tenella
CTCGGGGACGAATTTCGCGTCCGTGATAGACAAAAGTACCACTTTTTCTGAGTCCCCTTGATTTGTAAATAAAACCCTTCTTTTTAAAAAATAAGAAAAACTATTTTTGCTGCCGCGGATGTAAATGGGGCCCCCCAGACACTCCGAAGACACGAAGTTTGCTGCTACAGACACGGAGCTCACGGCCACGCTGCATGCAGCAGCAGCAGCGCCCGTGCTGCTGCTGCTGCTGCTGCTGCTGCTGCTGCTGCTGCTGCTGCGCTCTCCGCTGCTGC
>NW_013542368.1:2642-2887 GCF_000499545.2 Eimeria tenella
GCTGCTGCGGGCTGCTCGTCAGGCCCTTCTGCTGCTTCTAAAAGAGAAGTTTCCTTTCCATTTTCTTTTCCATCTCTTTTCCCTTTTTTTCTTTCTTTCTTTTTCCTTTCCTGCTGCACTTCCAAACCCTCAGACACTTTTGCAAACCCTAAAGAAGCAGAAACGTCATTAGTACCCTCTTGAAGCAGCCCAGCTGGCCCCTGGGGGCCCCCGGGGGGGCCCCTGGGGGGCCCCCCAGGGGTCCA
>NW_013542369.1:0-985 GCF_000499545.2 Eimeria tenella
GCTGCTGCTGCTGCTGCAGCTCGAGGTTTTGCCTTTTTTTGATTTAAATACGAAGCAGCGTTCTGCAGTTTAGTTTGAACTGCTTTTTGAAGGTTTGAGCGCATCGCAGCAGCAGCAGCAGCAGTAGCAGCTGCGACGAAAGCCGCAGCAGCAGCAGCAGCAGCAGCAGCAGGAATAGCGACACAGCAGCAGCAGAGGCTGCAGCAACGGCAACAGCCCCAGCAACGAAAGCAGCAGCAGCAATTGAAGTAGTAGCAACAGCAGCAATGGCAGCAACTGGAGTAGCAGCAGCTGCTGCAAAAGCAGCAGCAGCAGCAGCAACAGCAACAGCATTTACGACAAACTTAGGGACACTTCGAGAAACAAACAAAACAGAGTCAAATAAGGGGCAGTGAGACGCTCCAGCAACGCCGCCTGCTGCTGCTGCTGCTGCAGTCCTTGCTGCAGCAGCAGGAGTGCCTGTTGCTGCTGCTGCAGCTGTTCTCATCGCAGCAGCGGTTTTCCCTGCTGCTCCTAACTGCACTGCAGCGCCGAGCGCTGCACGGCGCAGCTCTTACGGGCGCAGCAAAAGTCATTCGCTGCTGCTGCTGCTGCTGCTGCTGTTACTGCTGCTGCGGCTGCTGCTGCTCTCTGGGAGGGGCTGCAGCAGCAAATACATGCAGCTGCAGCACTTGAGCTGCTGAAGCAGCTGCTGCAGCATCTGCAGAGAACCGCCACAGAGACTTTGACGCCCTTTTGAGTAATGGCGCTATGACCTTCTCCGCTGCTGCTGCTGCCTCTGCCGTTGCTGCTGCTGCTGCTGCTGCTGCAGGAGGCTGCAGCAGCGCGAGGCTGCAGCAAGCAGCAAAGGCGTAGGTGTCTATACACAAAAATCCAAACTCCCCCTCGCAGCGCAGTGCCACCTTCTTGGCTTCTGCTAGCTGCTGCTGCATTGTCCGCTGCTGCTGCTGCTGCTGCTGCTGCTGCTGCTGAGCAGCAGTAGCAG
>NW_013542369.1:1085-1223 GCF_000499545.2 Eimeria tenella
GGCGCCTCAAAACGCACAAAAATAAACCCTAGGTTCTACGCCGTAAACCCTAAACCCTAAACCCTAACCCTCGCGCGCACTCACAGCCAGCTGCTCGCGACCGCCGGTGGTGGGGGCCCCCAAGCCAAAAAGCTGCAG
>NW_013542369.1:1323-1660 GCF_000499545.2 Eimeria tenella
CGAGCTATGAGGATGTCTGTCTCGGGGCCGCCGCTGCAGTGGGCGACGCAGCAGCAGCCAGCAGCAAGCAGCTGCACCACCGCAATTCCAAAGTGCTCCTCTTGCATGCAGTGCAGCCCCACCTGCAGCAGCAGCAGCAGCAGCAGCAGCAGCAGAAGCAAAGGCAGCAGCAACGTACAGGGTCGTAGAGGAACAAAAGCAGACAGAGAGACACGAAAGACAAGTGCAGCAGCAGAGAAGCACATGGAGAGCCTGCGAGACAGGCAAAGCAACGTGTCGTAGCAGCAGCAGCAGCTGCTGCTGCTGCTGCAGCTGCCGCAGCAACAACCTGACCTTT
>NW_013542369.1:1760-1893 GCF_000499545.2 Eimeria tenella
TGCAGCAGCAGATCGCTCGGATTAACTAAAAAGAAGCAAAAGGCATCTGCTGCACCCTCGCATTTCATGACTGCTGCAATTTTCTCCTCGATTGCTGCTGCTGCTGCTGCTGTCGCTGCTGCTGCTGTTGCTG
>NW_013542370.1:0-182 GCF_000499545.2 Eimeria tenella
CAAATTGCCCAAACGAAACGCGTTCAACTGCGCCCTAAAAGCAAAATAAATAAATAAATAAATAAATAATAAATAAATAAATAAATAATAAATAAATAAATAAATAATAAATAAATTAATAAATAAATAAATAATAAATAAATAAATAAAAAATAAATAAATAATAAATAAATAAATAAATA
>NW_013542370.1:263-446 GCF_000499545.2 Eimeria tenella
AAATAAATGCTTACTGCTGATAAGGAGAAAAGTTCGCTCTGGAATTTTCTTTTGCTTCTGCGATTTCTTCGGGAGTGGCTGAGGTGTACGTACACCGGAACACACGCACAGAACAAACTCTAAACCGTAAACCCTAAACCCTAAACCCTAAACCCTAAACCCTAAACCCTAAACCCTAAACCC
>NW_013542370.1:576-1097 GCF_000499545.2 Eimeria tenella
TTTGATTTAGTTGCATTTAAATGAATTAAAAAAAACAAAAACAAAAACTCACCAAGACGAGCAGGAGGAAAGGGCTCTTCAGTCAGCAGATACTCAAGAGGCAGCGTCTACAAACAGAACACGCGCCAAACCCTAAACCCTAAACCCTAAACCCTAAACCCTAAACCCTAAACCCTAAACCCTAAACCTTGAAGCTGCAAAGCCCGGGCTCCTTCTCTCCAGGTCGCAGAGCGCACAGTGCGCCTCTGTGGCGACGCCGCAGCAGCAACCCCCAAACCCTAACCCCCACCCCCGAAACCCCAAACCCCAAACCCTAAACCCTAAACCCTAAACCCTAAACCCTCGCTCACGAGGTAGTGTCGGAAGCCCGCTCGAAAACAATACCAACTCAAAACCAAAAACAAAGCAGCAGAAAGGGTTTGGAAAATTGGAACTGCAGATTTAGACCTGGAAGAAGACAAAACTATTTTCGTTTTCTGCAGCAGCCGCAGCCGCCCCTGGGGGCCCCCGGGGGGCCCCCC
>NW_013542370.1:1187-1631 GCF_000499545.2 Eimeria tenella
TTGCCATAATGTCAAGTTGGAATCTGTTGTTAAATCTTCTAAAGCATAACTTCCCATTTGCCAGGGAGTGTTGTGCAGCAGGTCTTCTAGCTGCAGCGGGCGATCTGCTGCTGCTGCTGCTGCTGCTGGCAGGTGTGGGGGCTGCTGCTGCTGCGGCAGCAGCAGCAGCAGCAACAACGCCTGCAGCGGGAAGGGCTGCTGCAGCATCGCCCCAAAAGGCAGCCTTGGCTGCTGCAACAATTCAAAAAAGTAACTGCAGCAGCTGCTGCTCCCCAGCGAGCTCTTCCGCCAGCTGCTGCTGCTGCTGCTGCTGCAGGTTTGCTGCTGTTAAAAAGGATCCTGCGCTGCGGCTGCGCATCCTGCGCTGCTGCGCCTTTCCTCTCCCACACTGCAGCAGAAAGCGCCCAGCAGCAGCAGCAGCAGCTGCTGCAGCAGCCGCAGGCG
>NW_013542370.1:1759-2680 GCF_000499545.2 Eimeria tenella
GCTGCTGCTGCTGCTGGTTAGGCAGAGAAGGTTGTTTGCTGCTGCTGAAAATGGAAATTAGAAAGTAATAAAAACAAATTGTGTAAATAAACCATTTAAATTCGCAAGAAAAAAGCTTGCTGCTGCTGCGGCGGGCTGTGTAGCAGCAGCGGGGGACCTGAAAGAGAGGAAAAGGAGCTGCTGCTGCCGTTTAGAATGCGAAATTTGTGTCAAAAAAAGCCAAAAAGGCAATTTGCAAAGGGTTTAGGGTTTAGGGTTTAGGGTTTAGGGTTTAGGGTTAAGGGTTTAGAGAAAACAGAAATGGAGTCGAGTGTCGGTTGCGCGCGCAGCTTCCTAGACACCTGAAATGGCGCGCTGTCCAGACACCCGGAGGGGCGGAATGGAAACTTTTTGAAAATGAAACTTCAAATAAATTTAAAATAAAAAACAATTACAAAAACATAAAACAAACAATCTTTTGGATTTCTATCGATGGGTCTTGAGCGCAGAGTCCAGTTTGGTGGCGGTTTCGGGAAAGTTGAATTAAATCCGACTAAGTCGTCTAAACGCCTCTTTGGAGCGTTTAAATGCCTCTTTTATTCTTTTAAATGCAATTTAAAATCTTTGAATGCAATTTAAAGAATTTAAAAGGAATTTAAAACGTTTTTGACCGCTCAAATCCCCGTTTAGTTCAAAAGCATGCAGATCGAGCCCCGCCCCGCCTCTGAGTGTGCTCGGGAGCCCCACGGCAGCAGCAGCAGCGCAAATTGAAAGAGAAAAGTAAAATTCTTTTCAATTAAAAATTCAAAATTCAAAATAAAAAACAAAGAGCTGAAAGTTTCTCGAAAACAACGAACTGCTAATCGCAGCTTTCCGGTGAGTCACCGCCGCCGCAGCAGCAGCAGCAGCAGCAGCACAAGCAGCAGCAGCAGCAAGGCGCGG
>NW_013542370.1:2729-3176 GCF_000499545.2 Eimeria tenella
CTGCGTTTGTGTGAAATGTTTGAAATTAGAAAAAGGAAAAAGTGGAATATTTCAATAATGGAATAAAGTTTGAATTCAATTAATTGCGGAAATGGCAAATGGGCGCACGGCGGAGCGGCGGCGAGCGGTGGCAGCAACTTCGCCAGTTCGCCGGTTAAACTTCGCGTTTTTGCTTTAAATATGGTTTATTTTAATCCATTTTAAATAAGTATTTCATTTTTCCTTTTTAAATTCCAAATTCCGTTTACATTTCGCGCATTTCTCCCGCGACTTCGAGCTCCCGCGGGAGCTCTGAGGTGTACGTACACCTCGGGCTCCCCCCCCAAAACCAAATTTCCCAATTTTCTCTTTTCTAAAGCAATCATAGATACCCTTTTAACCCTTCCACCTCAACTCCCCCCCCCCACCACCACCAGTGCTGCTGCTGCTGCTGCGCTGGTGCTGCTG
>NW_013542370.1:3292-3571 GCF_000499545.2 Eimeria tenella
CGAGGGTGTCGATCTCGAGTTTGGGGGAGCGGGGAGTCCGTTTGGTCAAAACTTCAACTCCGTCTTTGGTGCAAAGCAAAGTGTGTTCGAACTGCGCAGAAAAAGACCCGTCTGCTGTCACGGAGGTCCACTGGTCAGGCCACAGCTGGTCCCGCCAGCCCCCCAGGTTGACCATTGGTTCGATCGTGAACACGTGGCCCGGCCGCATCACCCCCACCTGCAGCAGCAGCAGCAGCAGCAGCAGCAGCAGCAGCAGCAGCAGCAGCAGCAGCGGCGGCG
>NW_013542370.1:3701-3881 GCF_000499545.2 Eimeria tenella
GCAAAAGCAAATGTGCAGTGAATCGTGCAAACGCAAAAGCTACTGCTGCTGCTGCTGCTGCTGCCACTGCTGCTGCTGCTGCTGCTACTGGTGCTTCTGCTGCTACACCACTGCCGTTACTACTGCTGCGGCTGCTGCTACCGCTACGCCTGCTGCTGCTGGCACCATCACCACTGCTGC
>NW_013542370.1:5137-5592 GCF_000499545.2 Eimeria tenella
GTAACGCACAAGGCAGCAGCGTTGGTTCGGCGCCACGGCAACTTCACAATTTAGTGTCTAGGGTTTAGGGTTTAGGGTTTAGGGTCTGACGCTGAAGCCGCAGGCCTTGGGAAAGCCCTGGCAGTTGCGTCGCGGGTGCGGGTTGAGGGTTTAGGGTTTAGGGTTTAGGGTTTAGGGTTTAGGGTTTAGGGTTTAGGGTTTGGGCGCGCCTGCAGTCGGGGACCCCGTGGCAAATGACTTCGTTCACGCTGACGCAGCAGGACTTGGGAAAGCCCTGGTAGTTGAGGGGCGACGGATACGCTCTTTTAGTGTTTAAAAAGAAATGAACTTTTTCGTCGATTTCGTCTGCAGTCACTCCAGGGTTTATCAGCGCGTGCGCGAGGTCCAGCGCCTCGCGCCCCAGCGCGCACGCTGCGCGCAGCCGCTGCAGCAGCAGCAGCAGGCGCAGAAGCAGC
>NW_013542370.1:5764-6314 GCF_000499545.2 Eimeria tenella
CAGCAGCAAGGGGGCAGCAGCTGCAACTGCAGCAGGTGGGAATTCAGTCACAGCAATGGAGAAGCAGCAGCAAGCGGAAGGGCAGCAGCAGGAGGGGCAATTGCGGCAACAGCAGCACCAAGTGGCACAGCAGCAGCAGCAACGGCAGCAGCATATTATTCCACAGCAGCAAAGGCAGTGGCCCAGCAGCAGCAGCAGCAGCAGCAGGTTGCACAGCTCCAGCAGCAACAAGTGCAAACCCGAAGACGCAGCAAGCAGCCGCACTCGGGCAGCAGCGGAGGCAGCAGCAAAAGATGCAGCAGCAGCAACCCCCCATCAGCAGCAGCGCATGTAGCAGCAAGAGACCACCCAGCAGCAGCAACACAACTACCAGCAGCAGTTCATCGAGCTGCAGCAGCAGCAGACCAAGCAACACCACCGCCAGCAGCAGCAGCAGCAGCAGATGAGGCACCACCATCAGCAGCAGACCACGCAGCAGGCCAACCACCATCAACAGCAGCAGCAGCAGCAGCAGCAGCAGCAGCAGAGCAGCAGCAGCTAACTTGGATTT
>NW_013542371.1:0-666 GCF_000499545.2 Eimeria tenella
CCCACCCACCCCAGCCACTAGGGGGCCGCAAGGAGGCCCCCAGGGGGCCCCTAGAAAGGCTCCTAAAGAGGCCTGTGAAGGCTGCGGGGAGGCCTCGCGGGAAACCCCTGGGGGGCCCCTGGGGGCCCCCAGGGAAGCCCCTAGAGGGCCCTTGGCGAGGCCCCTACGGGGGCCGGCCCCCCTAGGAGACCCCTGGGGGCCCCTTGGGGGCCCCTTGGGGGCCCCTTGGGTGCCCCTAAGGGGCCCCTTGAGGGCCCCTAAAGCTTTTTCATGTGCGTCTCTGCACCTCCTGCCTAGCAGCGGTGCTGCTCACTCTGTAATAATCAGCTTCCTAATAGTCTGGGAGGGGTTGGGGGGCCCCTCTTCCGAGGGGCCCCCTTGCTGCTGGGGGCCCCCCTGCTCTGCTGCTGCTGCAGAGGGTTCGCTGCAGGGCCCTTTTGTCTCGGGTGCCCAGCAGCTGTCTGCTGCTGCCATGACAGCGTAGGAGACAGACGCGGGCGAGTCCAGCGCGCTGCAGCAGCAAGCGGCGCTGCCATTGTCCTGCTGCTGCTCCTGCTGCTGCTGCTGCTGCTGCTGCTGCTGCTGCTGCTGCTCCCAGGCGCATTGGCGGCGGCAGCGAGAATCAACTATCAGCAGAGACAGAGACGAGTGCTGCCGCCGCAGCTG
>NW_013542371.1:691-915 GCF_000499545.2 Eimeria tenella
GAAATGTGGGGGACTGGGGGCCCCTCCCAAGTGCAGCAAATGTGGTGATATAGAGGGGCCCCTGAGAGGGTCCTGGGGGCCCCCCTGCTGCTGCTGCTGCACCTGCTGCAGCTGCAGCCGCCGACGCTGTGGCCGGCTCTGGCTCGCTGGCTGCAGATGCGTGCAAAGCGTAGCAGCTGGGTGCCGCCGCTGCCGCTGCTGCTGTTGCTGCTGCTGCTGTTGCT
>NW_013542371.1:1110-2167 GCF_000499545.2 Eimeria tenella
CACAGGGGCCCCCAGAGACCACCACTAAAGACGGAGCAGTGAAGGCCCCCAGCTGGTAGCCCAGAGATAAGGCCATCAAGACCTGACTCGTACGCCCCTGCAGCAGCAGCAGCAGCAGCACCAGCAGCAGCAGCGGCAGCAGCAGCACACAAACAGCTTTGAGGCAGAAACTGCAGAAACAGCGGAAGGCGCTGCTGCTGCGCCTGCTTCCGCACAGCGGCACTGGCAGGAAACGCAGAAACACCAACTGTAGGCTCAGTCTCAGCAGAAGCAGCAAGACACGCGGCAGCAGCAGCAGCAGTAGGTGCAGCAGCAGCAGCAGCAGCTGCGACTTGCCATGCCCGCCTCATCCGCCAAGACAGCCCCACCCACTGGGCGCCTCGTCTCTGAGGGCTGCAGCGCCGCGCAGAGCCATCGAACACCTGCAGCAGCAGCAGGCAGCAGCAGCAGCAGCAGCAGCAGCTGAGGACAGAGGCGAATTGCAAAATAATTCAGAAATAAATAAATGTAAAGCACCGTAAAATAAGCAAATAAAAAGTATTCAAATTTATAAGTCATTTAAATAAAAGTAATTAATAAAACTCTTTATAAAAGACAAAGAAATGCAGCACATGCACAAACAGTAAGAGGGGGCCCCAGAGGAGCGGGGGGGCCCCCGGGGCCACGGGGGCCCCTTAGCTGCAGAGGGCATGCACTCCACACGCCCCTCCGGCTGCTACTGCTGCTGCTGCTGCTTCTGCTGCTACTCTTGCTGCTGCTGCTGTTGCTGCTGCTGGTGCTGCTGCTGCTGGGCCTACCGGCAATTTGGTAGTTGTGCCTCTGCATGCGAAAAAGAAGGCGAATTGTGGCTTGAGAAACATCGGGCACAGAAAGGCGGGGGAAGGCGCAGCAGCACCAGCAGCAGCAACCTGCTGCTGCTGCTGCTTCTATGTCTCCTGCTCGGAGGCAGCCCCCTGCAGCCACGCCTGGTTTGCTGCTGCTTCCCTGGCCGCTGCATCCGCCTTTCTGCGGCAGCGCTGCAGCAGCAGCAGCAGCTGCTGCAGCAGCAGAGGTCCCT
>NW_013542372.1:0-219 GCF_000499545.2 Eimeria tenella
GCCGCCGGCGGCTGCTGCTGCAGCTGCTGCTGCCTGCTGGTGCTGCTGCTGCTGGAGGCAACAGCACCTCCTCACTGTTCTTTATTGGGCCTTCAGAAGCAAACATGAAAGATAAAGCAGCAGCAGGATCACTCGAGCACTTGCTTGTGCTGACCATATCCAGGATCTGCCGCAGCAGCAGCTGCTGCTGCTGCTGTTGCTGCTGTTGCTGCTGCGATT
>NW_013542372.1:319-535 GCF_000499545.2 Eimeria tenella
TCGGGCCGTTTACGCCAGTCAGATTGCTGGCAAACAGCTCGAGAAACTGGCCCTGAAAGGTAAACCCTAAACCCTAAACCCTAAACCCTAAACCCTAAACCCTAAACCCTAAGAGAGGTATAAGGTGTTTTTGTGGTTTCCAGAAGCGCTCCTGAGCTCCCCTAGTGCTTCTTACTTTGGACGGGATGCTGATAAGGCCATAGCTGAGGAGTGACC
>NW_013542372.1:566-800 GCF_000499545.2 Eimeria tenella
CTGCAGCTCCTCTGGCTGCCGCTTCGCCTGCCTTTCATCCTCTTCAAGGTCGAAATGAAATTGCGCCCCGGTCTGTCCTCTAATTGTTGGTGCTGCTGCTGCGGCTGCTGCTGCTGCTGCTGCTTCTGCTGCTGTTGCTGCTGCTTCTGGGGAAGGCCGTCTTGTGGTAAGCAGCAGCCACTGCAGCTTTCGCAAATGGACTCCATAGCGGCGCCGCAGCCACGCTGCGTAGCT
>NW_013542372.1:887-1812 GCF_000499545.2 Eimeria tenella
TGCAGCTTCTGCTGCTGCTGCAAACGGCGTCCCTATGTGGGCAATGGCATTCAACAAAACGACTTTCAACAGACAGTGCAGCAGCTGCTGCGATGTGCCCATGTGCTGCTGTTGCTGCAGCCGTTGCTCCTGCTGCTGCAGCAGCCCAGCTACCTGCGTGGCTCCTCTCATCACCAATTTGCTGCTGCTGCTGCTGCAGTGAGCAGCACCTGCTGCATCGCCCCACCTCCTGAGACGGGCTGTCGCTGCTGCGCTGCCCGTGGACTTGGCTGCTGCTGCTGCTGCAGCGAGAGCAGCTGCGGCAGCTGCTCCTGCTGCTCTTTCTTGAATACTCGCCGGCTCCAACTGCTGCAGCAGGCGCTTCCATCTCTTTCTGGCACCCGTCGCTTCTGCTTCTGCTGCTGCTACTGCCGCTGCTTCTATTGTTGCTGCTGCTTCCATTGCTGCTGCCGCTGCTGCTGCTGCCGCTGCTGCTGCTGCTGCTGCTGCGCAGCTGCTGGAATAGCTGCCGCGGCACGCGGAAGGTGCAGCAGCCACAGAGACAAGCAATTCGGAGAAGTGGGTTGGCATCATCTAGCAATTGCTGCTGCTGCTGCTGCCGTTGCTGCTGCTGTTGCTCCTGTTGCTGCTGCCGCAGCTGCAGCTGCAGCAGAGCGCGCAGCGTCACGCGCGCCGGCTTGTTTGCTGCTGCTTCCCACGCTGGTATTTGTTGCAGCAGCGGCAGCAGCTGCTGCGGACAAAGACACAGCAAACAGTTGCTGCTGAGAAGCCCAAAAGCTCTTAAGTGGTCCAGGCCCAGCCCCCGCATCAGCAGCAGCAGCACTGCTGCTGCTGCTGCTCCCTGTATTGCATGCACTCGGGGGGATGCAGCAGCAGCAGCAGCAGCAGCCCCAACAGCCGATCGATACGAAGACAGCTGCTGCTG
>NW_013542372.1:1922-2259 GCF_000499545.2 Eimeria tenella
CAATGAAGAGAACCGTGCCAGCAGCAGCAGCAGCATATCTCAAGAAGTCCCAAAGCTTCGGAAGAAAGTGGAGAAAGGAAAGAGCTGCTGGATTCAGTTCTTCCACGCTGCTGCTGCTGTTGCTGTCGCTGCTGCACGTGCTGCTATTGCTGCTGCGGCTGCTGCTGCTGTTGCTGCTGCTGCTCTCAGCAGCAGCACAAGCATATTCGCTGCAAATTAGTACCTCCGGGGCAGACCTAGTTGCTACGCAAGAAGAAGCGAGCCCGCCCTGCAGCAACTGCTGCTGCTGCTGCTGCTGCTGCTGCTGCTGCTGTCTGAAATCAACAACATGGCTGAA
>NW_013542372.1:2335-2553 GCF_000499545.2 Eimeria tenella
AATCAGCAGCAGCAAAGAGCCAGTCCAGCCCAGCATGCACATCAGACAAATCTGCTGCTGCTGCTGCCGCTGCTGCTGCTGCTGCTTCTCCGGACGCGCCATCGCCAGCGCAGCAGATGTACAAGTCCCTCAGTATCTGCACTGGCTGGGTAACGTCTTGCTGCTGCTGCTGCTGTTGCCGCTGCTGCGGCCGTTCTACATGTGCTGCTGCTGCTGCT
>NW_013542372.1:2615-3487 GCF_000499545.2 Eimeria tenella
CAAGAGCTGCAGGGCGTCTTCACTGCTGCAGGCCCGCGGCTTTGGAGCGCTTGCACATGCTGTGGCTTCTGCGTTTGTTGCTGCTGCTGCTGTTGCTGCTGTTGCTGTTGTTGCTGCTGCCTCAGAATGCATCTGTGGACTATCTGTACTTGCTGCAGCTATAGCAGCACCTGCGCTCTGGCGGCATCCCTGCTGCTGCTGCTGCTGCTGCTGCTGCTGAGTCGCATGGTCTCTGAGAGCAGCTGCGTCGTTTCGGCTAGCGTCCCCGTGCCACCGCTGCTGCTGCAGCAACTGCAGCTGCTGCTGCTGCAGCTGGTGTTGCTGCTGCTGTTGCTGCAGGTGGGTGGCTTGCAGCTGCTGCAGCAGCGAGCGGTAGGACAGCAGCGGCACGAAGGAAGCAAAAGAAGCCGCGGCAGCAGTAGCCTGAGACGCTGCATGCTGCAGCACCAGCACCCGCTGCTGCTGCCGCTGCTGCTGCTGCTGCTGCTGCTGCGCAGCAGGGGAGTATAGCGTGGCGCATGCAGCCCCGGCGAAGTCGGGGCGAGTGGGGAGTTCGGAAAGAATTGAAGTGTACAGACGGCTGAAGAGCGGCAGCAGCTGTGCTGCAGTGGGCCTGCGCTGCGGCTGCAGCGCGAGCAGCAGCAGCAGGAAGTGCAGCAGGCGCTTGTCGCGCAGCAGCAGCTGCTGCTTCTGCTCGCTGACCAGTGTACGTACACCCCGCAGCCGCGAATAAAAAAGAGGGTCTCTTGCAAATAAAGCAGTTCCTGTCAGCAGCTCGAAGAAGAGGCAGCCGAGGCACCAGACGTCGCAGGCTTCGCTGCTTCCGTGGCCCTCCCTTGCTGCTGCTGCTGCTGCTGCTGCTGCTGCTGCTG
>NW_013542372.1:3656-4055 GCF_000499545.2 Eimeria tenella
GCGGGCGCTGCGGCGGCAACAGCAGCAGCTCGGGGCTCTTGTTGACTTCTGTCCCCCGCTGGTGCCTCAGCAAGTCCTGGGGGCCCCTCAGCAGCCGGCCTTCTCCAAAGTCCGCCAGCACCACTAAAGGCATGTAAATCACCCGCTGCTGCTGCTGCTGCTGCTGCTGCTGGCGCCTGTGCAGCAGGTGCTGCTGCGGCAGCGGCAGCAACAAGCTGGAGTCCACCAACACGTTGCCGCACTTCAAGTCAAAGTGAGCCACCCCGCTGCTGTGCATTGCAGCAACAGCAAAAAGAATTTGTCCGAAGATCCCCAGCAGCACGGGCAGCAGGTCCAGCCGCAGCACGCCCTCTTCCTGCTGCTGCTGCTGCTGCTGCTGCTGCTGCGGGCGCGGCGTCG
>NW_013542373.1:0-774 GCF_000499545.2 Eimeria tenella
GCTGCTGCTGCAGGTTTCGCTGCTGCAGTTGCCGCTGCTGCCGCTGCTGCTGGTGTGCTTACAGCACGTGAAAACGGCAGTCCAGTTTCAAGGCCAAGTCCTTAACCCTAAACCCTAAACCCTAAACCCTAAACCCTAAACATCAAACTCGAAACACCAAATACTAAGCTTTAAACCCTAAAGCCGAAACCCTAAACACTAAGCCCTAGTTTGTGGCGGGCGGGGCCCCTAGGCCCACGCGGTTGAGGCGGCGGCGCTTAGGGTTTAGGGTTTAGCGTTTAGGGTTTAGGGTTTAGGCTAATTAGTTTCCGCCGTCAATTTGCTGGAGCAAAACCCTTGAAGTAGATTCGAAGACTGGCTATATCAGGGTCTAGCTCTCAAGGCCCAGGTCTTAGGGTTTAGGGTTTAGGATTTAGGGTTTAGGGTTTAGGGTTTGGGGCGGGCGTGAAACGTGTCGATTGGTGCACTATTGTCCCTCTCTTTGGAGCTGCTGATGTTTACTTTTCGAATTTAATATTTTCTTTACTTTTATTTTCTTTTTTTTTTTATTAGTTCAATTTTCCCGCCTGCGTCGGCGTTTTAGCCCAGTGACCAAACCACTTGATTGCCCAAATTATTGACTAATTCTTTTATTTTTTCATTTATTTAATTATCTAATCATTATTTATGTATTTATTTGCTGATAGAGCCAACACAAAGAGAGAGAGCAGCAAACCGACGCAAGTAGCAGCGCAGGAAAGCAGACACAGAACCGCAGCAGCAGCCCAAACGGGA
>NW_013542373.1:874-1015 GCF_000499545.2 Eimeria tenella
AACTGCGGCATCAGCAGCGCTTGGCTGCTGTTGAGGGCAGCAGGCACTGCAGCAGAAGCAAAAACGCCAGGAGCAGCAGCGGTAGCTGCGTTGACTTTGCTGCAGCAGCAGCAGACAGCAGCTGAAGCGCAAGCAGCCGCA
>NW_013542373.1:1115-1276 GCF_000499545.2 Eimeria tenella
CAGCAGCAGCGCGGCTGCTGCTGTCTCAGTAGCAAAGATGGTGGGGCTGCTGTCTGCTGCAGGCACTGGCTTTCAAGGGCAGGAGGGGCTACTGCAGCAGGTTCTCAGCAGCAGCGCCCCGCAGCAGCAGCAGCTGCTGCTGCTGCTACTGCGGCAGGAGC
>NW_013542373.1:1353-1845 GCF_000499545.2 Eimeria tenella
GCAGGTACTTGAACCCAGCCTTGTTCCGCAGATGCCCTCTTCCAGAAGATCTGCAGCAAATCGGCAGCAGCAGCAATAACAGCAGCAGGAGCAGCTGTAGCAGCCGCAGCAGCAGCACCAGCAACAGAGGCGCTGTGTTGCAATACAGTGTTTTGGGTGCAGCAGCAGCAGCGGCAACAGCAAGTCCGAAGAGGACAAGTTAGATGTCTTCCTCCTGATCTTTAATTATTCTAAGAAGGCAGCTCATTTGAAGTAACAGCAGCACAGCTGAAGCTGCTGCTGCTGCTGCTGCTGCTGCTGTTGTCGGCAGCGCCTCCGCCCTGCACGCAGCAGCAGCAGGAGCAGCAGCCGCAGCAGCCTCAGACGCCGTTTCGATATTAGTCCTATCAGCAACAATTGTTTCGTGTCACTGGCGCCTTTAAACGCAGACGACTGCCACCGCTGCTGCACTTCGCAGCAGCTGCAGCAGCAGCGGCAGGAGGAGCAGAGACA
>NW_013542374.1:0-803 GCF_000499545.2 Eimeria tenella
GGCTGTCTAGCAGCAGCAGGCCTCAAAGTACTAAGCCACCACCGCGGAAGCCGCCACAGCGCTGCTGTTGCTGTTGCTGCTGCTGCTGCTGCTGCTGTAGAGTCTGTGCTGCACTCATAAGTCTTAGTGTCTTTGCTGTTTTCCTCTGAATGACCAGCAGCAGCAGCAGCAGCAGCAGCAACGTGTCGGTGGCTAGAAGCTGACGGCAGCAGCGTCAGCAAGTAGCGGCACTGCAGGTCCACAAAGGCAGCAGGGTTGCTGCAGAGCAGCAGCTGCTGCTGCCAGTACTCCAGGAGCTCTTTTGCTGCTGCTGCTGCAGCTTCGACTCCTGCTGCTGCTGCTTTTGCTGCTGCTGCTGCTGCTGCTCTCCTGTTTCTCCTGTGTAGAAGACACCACTGGCCGCTGCGGCGAAGAGCAGCAGCAGCAACAGCAGCAGCAGCAGCAGCTCGGGTCCTCCTCCATGGTCTTAGTGGGACTGCAGCAATCGGGGACACTGCTGCTGCTGCTGTTGCTGCTGCTGCTGCTGCTGGCAGTGCTCCGCCTTCGTCTGCTGTGCGAAAGGTCAGCAGCAAAGAGCAGCCAAGTAAGATGCTGCAGCGCAAATACGCCGTAAACCCTAAACCCTAATCCTGGACCCTAAACCCTAAACCCTAAACCCTAAACCCTAAACCTACTTGCAGTTCGTAACAGCTGTGAGCAGCGCTTCTTCTGAAAAAGCCGCAGCAGCGGATTTGTAGCTTTCAATTTCATCTTCTGCACTAGGCCCACGCTCCTCTTGCTGCTGCTGCGGCTGCTGCTGGCGC
>NW_013542374.1:880-1064 GCF_000499545.2 Eimeria tenella
TCATCCTGTAGCTGTTGCAGCAGCCAGTCGGCCCTTAACTCGCAGAGGGAGAAGCTGCGCGTTCCCACACACAGGTGCAGCAGCAGCAAGGGCGACTGAAGCAGCAGCAGAAGCAGCAACAACAGCAGCAGCAACGGCACAAGCGACACCGCCAGCAGCAGCAACGGCAGCAAAAGCAGCAAAA
>NW_013542374.1:2635-2961 GCF_000499545.2 Eimeria tenella
TTTGCTGCTGGGTTTTAAATTGGCCTTTTTGGCTTGGAGACAAAGAAACACACAAAAGTAATATTAATCAATTAATTAATTAATTAATTAATTGATTGATTAATTGATTAATTAATGAATTAATTAATTAATTTGGCACTTAACCAACTGATTAACTAAGTAATTGTTCAATTAAATTAATCAATTAGTAAATTAATTAATTAATTATCTTTTTAATATTATCGGTGTATCATTTGATATTCTAATTATTTGACTGATTATGTTACTGACACGTTGATGTGGGCAGCTAATTATAAATGAATAAACAAACAAACAAACAAACAAAC
>NW_013542375.1:0-249 GCF_000499545.2 Eimeria tenella
GTTGCTGCTTCTGTCTGTCGCCGCCGCCGCTACCCAAATTGCTGCTGCCGCTAGCCCTCTTGCTGCTGCTGCTGCTGCTGCTGCTGCAGCACAAGCCCTTGTGGCTGCTGCTTCCCTCGCCGAGTGCCTCGCCATTTGCCGCAACCGCTCAACTTGTTCTTTTGCTTCTTTTGAAGAGCCTCAGGGGGCCCCTGAGGGCCCCCTGGGGGCCCCCGGGGGCCCCCAGGGGGCCCCCGGGGGCACCCTGGG
>NW_013542375.1:266-438 GCF_000499545.2 Eimeria tenella
CCACAGGGGCCCCTTGCAGGCAGTTGGGGCCCCCAGGGGGCCCCCAGGTTGGGCCGCTGCTTCCTTATCTTCGGAGAGCCCGGCTGCTTCTTCCTTTCAAGGACACACAGCTCCGGTAAGCTCGCGCAGCAGCAGCAGCAGCTGCTGCTGCTGCAGCAGCGGCAGCCGCAGC
>NW_013542375.1:1752-2016 GCF_000499545.2 Eimeria tenella
ACAGATCGCGCAGCAGCAGCAGTGGCAGACAGCTGCTTCTGCTGCCAGTGGCCTACCTGCTGTGGTAACTGCTTCGCCTACCGCCCTTGTCAGCATGTGCTGCTGCTGCTGCTGCAGACGAGCAGCAGCAACCCCTGCTAGTCATCCTCCGCAGGTATTGCTCTTGGCAGCAGCAGATGCCAGGCCCCTTCGACTGACGAGCAGCAACAGCGCTTGCTGCTGTTGCTGCTGCTGCTGCCGATGTGGCTAAAGGAGGCGGCGGGC
>NW_013542376.1:0-221 GCF_000499545.2 Eimeria tenella
CTGCTGCTGATGCTGCCGCGCAGCCGCAGAGGCTCGCAGGGGGGAGAAGATAGTGGGGGACCTCCAAACCCTACTTTAGAGGAAAGCGGAGACAAGTGCAGCAACAGGAGTTCTGTGCTGTCGGACATGCTGCAGCAGCTGCCGCGGCGCGTCAGCAGAGCAGCAGCAGCAGCAGCAGCAGCAGCAACAGCAGCAACAGCAGCACACGACCGCCACGACAG
>NW_013542376.1:256-1365 GCF_000499545.2 Eimeria tenella
ACAACGACGACAAACTCCTCAGAGTCGCCTACCTCTTCTCCCCGGGAACCGCCGTGAGGCTTTAGGGTTTACGAGGGTTTAGGGTGTACGAGGGTTTAGCTCGAGGGTTTACCACGAGGGTTTACCACGAGGGTTTAACACGAGGGTTTAACGTGAGGGTCCATTGCAAGGGTTTACTTCGATGGTTTAATGCGAGCGTTTAGTCCAAGGGTTTAGTGCGAGGGTCTAAAAGGAGGGTTTATGAGGTTTTAGGGTTTCCTGCGAGGGTTTACGAGGGTTTAGGGTTTTTCGACTTGTCTGGATCGGAACTTCGCCGCCTTTGCTTGGAAGCGCCGGCTCTTGGGCGAGCCGCCGCAGGGTTTAGGGTTTAGGATTTAGGGTTTAGGGTTTAGGGTTTGCGCAGGGTTCTTCGGGGCTGTTGGCTTCGCTGGGAGAGTGGAGGTTTGACGTGCTGCAGTACGGGGGAGACAGCAGCAACCCTCTCTGCGAATTAGGGTTTATTCTTTTGTCTCCTTTTTGCTTCGACACTCCTGGAGACCAAACCCTAATTCGTTTTCTCAAAACCATCGACAAGTACTACCTCCCCGTCCCCTACCACAACGCCCTCCACGGCCTCATGGTGAGGGTTTAGGGTTTAGGGTTTAGGATTTAGAGTTTAGGGTTTGGGGTTTAGGGTTTAGGGTTTGGGGTTTAGGGTTTGGGGTTTAGGGTTTGGGGTTTGGGGTTTAGGGTTTGGGGTTTTGGTGGAGTTCAGGCGTAGGGAGTTGTTGATGGCCGAAACTAGGGTTTAGGGGTGGGGTGCTTGTAGGGTTTAGGGTTTAGGGTTTAGGGTTTAAGGTTTACGGTTTTGTAGGGGGTGGGGTTAAGCCGTAGGGGGGTTGGTTGACGCCTGAACTTGGGTTTAGGGGTGGGGAGCTTGCAGCGTTTAGTGTTTAGTGTTTATTGGGGTTTAGGGTTTAGGGTTTAGGGCTTAGGGTTTAGAGTTTAGGGTTTAGGGTTTGGGGGTTCAGGTGGCACAGAAGATATACGCGCTTTTGAATTTCTTTTCTTTGATTCGAAGCAGACAGCCGAGAGACATTGCCTTGATCCTTGTGGCGGGTAAACAAATA
>NW_013542376.1:1383-1618 GCF_000499545.2 Eimeria tenella
AACAAATAAAATAAGTAAAATAAATAAAATTAATTAATTTAAAATAAATAAATAAATAAATAAATAAATTATAATTAATCATTTATTATTTGCGGAGGGGATGAGGGAGAAGAAAAAAGGAATTCGGCATTTACAGTCAGTGGCTAGCAACTGCCACGCAGCAAAAACTGCAGCAGCAGCAACTGCAGCAGCAGCAGCAGCAACTGCAGCAGCAGCAGCAGCAGAAGCAGCAGCA
>NW_013542376.1:1657-1813 GCF_000499545.2 Eimeria tenella
TCTGCTGCTATCGTTGTCATCTCTGGTGCTGCTGTGCGTGTTTGTGTGTGCCTTTGCTGCTTTCTGTGCTTTTGCTGCTGCAACTGCTCCCCTGCTGCTGCTGCTGCTGCTGCTCACCTGCTGCTGCTGCTGCTGCTCCCCTGCTGCTGCTGCTTT
>NW_013542376.1:1999-2123 GCF_000499545.2 Eimeria tenella
CACCCCGGAAGGACAAATGCTTTATTTTCGAATTCTTTAGACCCTTTGGCAGTTCTTTACAACGACAGAGCAGTCCTCGAAAACTACCACTCTTGCCTCACCTTCAAAACCCTCGAAAAACCCG
>NW_013542377.1:0-349 GCF_000499545.2 Eimeria tenella
GCAGGCCGTTGCTGTCGCCTTGCCTGGCCTCCCACAGCTAAAGAGAGACAGCTGCTGCAGTGAAGGAGACAACGCGCTGCTGTTGCTGCTGCTGTTGCTGCTGCTGTTGCTGTTGCTGCTGCTGCTGTGGAATGTGCTCGTAGCTGCTGCAGGCAAGAGTCCTGCTGCTCCCCGCTGCAGCGCCAGCAGCCCAACTGCGTCGTTGCTGTTGCTGCTGCTGCTGCTGCTGTTTGCTTCTCGAAAGGTGAAAGAAGAGCTGCTTGCTGGTGTGCCAGAAGTGCTTGAAGGGGAGAAGATTCCTGCTGCTGCTGCTGCTGCTGTTGCTGCTGCTGCTGCACAGCCAAACTGG
>NW_013542377.1:479-896 GCF_000499545.2 Eimeria tenella
GCTGCTGCTGCTGCTGCTTCGTGCCCAGCGCAAGTTGCTGCCTCAGACGGCTCAGACGCAGCAGAATATCTTGTCTTGCGGGGGCGTTTTGGTGCTGCAGGGGGCTTTCGTTGCCGCTGCTGCTGCTGCTGTTCCTGCTGCTGCTGCTGCTGCTGCTGCTCTTGTTGCTGCTGCTGCTCTGTCCGCCGTTTGGGGACTGAGGTGCTGTTGTGAGGGTCTCAGGTGTATGGACAGCCCAGCTATCGCTCTCGCTACTGTAGGCAGCCCCCTGCTGCAGCTTCCCCTGCTGCTGCTGCTGCTGCTGCTGCTGCTGCTGCTGCTGCAGGTCCGTTGTACCAGCGGCGCGCAGGTGCGCGTGCATTGCTCTGGAAGCTGCTGCAGCTGTCTACTGCTGCTGCAGCAGCAGCAGCTTCCGTC
>NW_013542377.1:996-1160 GCF_000499545.2 Eimeria tenella
GACGCCTAGCTCCGAGGCAAAACATGGGCAGTTCGCTCGAGGTCCTGAACAGCAGATCCTAAACCCTAAACCCCAAACCCTAAACCCTTACCCCTAAACCCTAAACCCTAAAATGCAGTTTAGGGCTTAGGGCTTACTTTAAAGCCAAGGCCCTCTTCTCAAAG
>NW_013542377.1:1219-1449 GCF_000499545.2 Eimeria tenella
CGTGCGGCCAGTTAAGAATCCCGCCACAAGCTGCTGCTGCTGCTGCCGCTGCTGCTGCTGCTGCATGCGC
The DNA here is from genome assembly GCF_000499545.2 of Eimeria tenella. Classification (NCBI taxonomy): domain Eukaryota; phylum Apicomplexa; class Conoidasida; order Eucoccidiorida; family Eimeriidae; genus Eimeria; species Eimeria tenella. The sequence goes on from NW_013542377.1 coordinate 1,290, forward strand.
TACAGAGGCAGACAAGCAGCAAAGAAGAAGCTGCTGCGGCTGAGAATTGCTTCGGGGGACGAGGATGGGCGAAGGAGCAGCAGCACAGCAAGTCAGGTGGTTGTTAAACCCCACCAGCTGCTGGTGCTGCTGCTGCTGCTGTTGCTGCTGCTGCTGCTGC
>NW_013542377.1:1511-1666 GCF_000499545.2 Eimeria tenella
GCTCGTTGCCACTGCTACAGCAAAAAATTGAGTTCTTATGAGTCGACAAAGACGGAAATAAGAGAAGACAGAAGCAAACCAGCGCAACACCCCAAAGGTGCCCTCGCTGGGGGCCAGCAGCAGCAGCAGCAGCAGCAGCAGCTGCAGCAGCAGCA
>NW_013542377.1:1766-1924 GCF_000499545.2 Eimeria tenella
GAGCGTCAGAAGTCGATTTGCTGCAGCTTATTTTGTTTTATTTATCTTTAAATTTCCTCTTTTGATTTATTTGAAGCGCTGCTGCTCTGTGCGTGCGCGGACTCGCGGGCAGCTGGGGTGTATGTACACCTCAGTGACTTCACCTTTTCTGCCCACCC
>NW_013542378.1:0-362 GCF_000499545.2 Eimeria tenella
AAAAACGGAATAAAGAACGAATTAAAGAGCATCAAAAGGACCCAAGAAAGAACCAAAAAAGAAACAAAAAGAGACAAAAGAGAAATAAAAAAGAAATAAAAATAAAAATAAAAATAAAATAAAATAAAACTCACTGCATTCACGTATTCCAGGCGGCGCAGCTGGTGAGTGTAAGCAGCTTCGTAATCCCCGCAGGCTCTGTAGCCCTCAAACAGAATCGTGTCGAGCTGCAGCAACCCCAAACCCTAAACCCTAAACCCTAAACCCCAAACCCCAAACCCTAAACCCCGAGGGATCTAAAAGACGGCGTGAGAGCCCCCCTACTGCAGCAGCAGCAGCAGCAGCAGCTGCGCTGCTGCTGC
>NW_013542378.1:486-647 GCF_000499545.2 Eimeria tenella
AGGACCCAGTGCTGGGTGAAGACGCGGGAGGCCTGTTCAAACACCATTTCAGCGTCTGGCAAGTCCTCTTTGGTGGTTTCTTCCAGCCTCTCGATGTAGGCCTTTTCAAAACCCTCGTACTCGGCGATGGTTTCGGGCCCCGCCACAAACCCGCACAACGT
>NW_013542378.1:725-1362 GCF_000499545.2 Eimeria tenella
ACCCCAAACCCTAAACCCTAAACCCTAAACCCTAAACCCTAAACCCCAAACCCTAAGCGCTAGGCCCTGACCCCACGTCCGAAAGCGCAACTCCCACACGCCACCCCGTAAACCCAACTCCCCCCAAACCCCAAACCCCAAACCCCAAACCCCAAACCCCAAACCCCAAAGCCCAAAGCCCAAAGCCCAAACCCCAAACCCCAAACCCCAAACCCCAAACCCCAGAGCCGCGCACGTCGTCCTCGGTCTTGAAGAACATGGTGCCGGAGCCGCAGACGCTGCACCTGAAGCCGCGGGCGGGCTCCGCCGCTGCGCTGCAGCAGCAGCAGCAGCAGCAAAACCGCCAGCCACTCAGCTTCAGCCTGCGCACGCTCGAGGGTTTGAACAGCTCCTCGTCCCCAATGTAAGAAATCGTCAACTCCCCCCCCGCCGCCACAAACCCTCGGGCCTTCAGCACGAAAACCTCCGCGCCTCCGTAGTGCCAGCAGGCCGAAGCTCTGCAGCTGTGCGCCATCATCGAAACTCTATCATAGAGGATTAAACCCTCGCCTTCGCTTCCGTGTCCGAAGCTGTTGAACCGCCACACCTGCAGCACCACTTCGTACAGTTCCGGCGTCACGCGGGGCCCCCAGGGGGC
>NW_013542378.1:1473-1867 GCF_000499545.2 Eimeria tenella
GACGTCGGCCGAGGGGGGGGCCCCCCGGTCCGGGACCCACTTGTCGAGGACCCTGTCGAGGGCCCCCTGGGGCAGCAGAAAAAGGGTACAGAGGGCCGCCAAGTGCCAAATCGGGGGCAGCTCGAGGGGCCCCTCCGCGTGCAGCTGCTGCAGCAAGACCCACAGCTGCGGCGCCAAAGAGGGCACTGCAACAAACAGGGGGGCCTCCACGAAGACTATCTCCCCGGGCGCGAGGGCCCTCCGGGTGTACAGACACCTGCCCTTGCCCGCGCTCTCCCGCACCTCCACGCGAGCAGCAATTTCCTCCGCGCTGAACGGCAGCAAACTGTTCTCGTCCAGCTCTCCCGCTGCTGCTGCTGCTGCTGCTGCTGCTGCGGCGGACGGCTCCGCCTCC
>NW_013542378.1:2037-3385 GCF_000499545.2 Eimeria tenella
TCGCCGTACACCTCCGTGCCCTCCTCCGTCTCCCCCGAGTCCCCGGAGTACCCGTACCCGTAGTCCCCCTCCTCCTCCTCCGCTGCTGCTGCTGCTGCTGCTGCTGCTGCTGCTGCTGCTTCTGCGGAAGAGTACTCCTCGCCCTCCTCGGGCCAAACCTCCTCGCCCCCTTTTGCTTCCTCCCAGCCGCTGTAGTCCAGCTCTTCGCCCTCAGCTTCGTTTTCCGCGTACTCGTCGGCCCCCGAGTAGTAGTCCTCTGCTGCTGCTGCTGCTGCTGCTGCTGCTGCTTCGTCTGCTGCTGCAGCAGGGTACCCGTAGCTGCTGCTGCTCGCCGCGCGGGCCCAGCCCTCCTCAGTGAAGATCACGGCGTCGCGCTTCGAGGGCTCGGGGGCCCTGACGGCGCCCTGCAGAAGCCGCCGCATCGCCGGGTCAGTTGGGGGCCCCGGGCGGGAAAAAAAGGCTAATTAAATGCCAAAAGGGAAAAGAAATGCAAAAATAAAGAGAGTTGGAGAGTTAAAAGCGAAAAAAACGGAACCAGCGAGGCCGACTGAGCCCAGAACGGCGCGGAGCCACCAGGCGCCCAGCTTTACGCGCAGCTCGGGTGTACGTACACTCCAAACCCCAAACCCTTTCCGCGCAAACGAAAACGAAACGCAAACAGAAAAAGAAAAAAGAAAAGAAAAAGAAAAGTCTAAAGAAGAACCGAAGCAGGAAACCGCGAGCTGCAGCGAGCTGCTGCTGCGCGAGGCCAGCGGTCTTTCTACGAGGGTTTAGGGTTTGCTGCTGCAGCAAGGGCTTCGCTGCTGCTGCACCCGGCGTTTGGCCACGCACAAACCCCCGCCAAACCCCCAAATCTTCGCTCTTCTACACACTCCACAACCCCCAAAGATCAGCCCCAAACCCTAAACCCTAAACCCTAAACCCTCGCCGCCAACCGACTCGCTCTCCTTCCGCGCCGCCGCAGCGCACCCGCACCTAAACCCTAAACCCTAAACCCTAATCTCCCATAAACCCTCCTTCTCCTCTTATTTTGCAACTTCTTTTTCAACTTTGCTTCCAAACACTGCAGCAAAACGCAGCAGATCTCCAAACCCCTGCTGCTCCTTTGCTGCTGGGGGCTGCGCTGTACCGACAGCTGCATCCGCTGCTGCTGCTGCTGCCTGCAGCGCCAAATCTTCTGCTGCTGCGCTTATTGCTGCAGCAGCAGCAGCTGCTGAAATAAAACCATTTTATTTTATTCTGTTTTATTTTATTTTACTCAATTTGCAAACTCTTCCACCTTCCTCACCCTTAACTCCAACGGGGCCCCCGCCGGGCTGTCCGCTGCGCTGCTGCTGCTGCTGCTGCC
>NW_013542378.1:3416-3620 GCF_000499545.2 Eimeria tenella
GCTGGCGTTCTTTGGAGCTGTGTCGGCAGGGTTAGGGTTTAGGGTTTAGGGTTTAGGGTTTAGCGCTTTTTTTCGCCTTCTAAAACTATTTCCCGCTGCCCTTAATAAAGCTTTTTCTTCGGACTTCTTTCCGCGGCCTGCGCGGCGGCCGTGCGCAGCAGCAGCAGCAGCAGCAGCGACAGCAGCAGCAGCAGCAGCAGCAGC
>NW_013542378.1:3649-4098 GCF_000499545.2 Eimeria tenella
CTTCTGCCCCCCTGCTGCTTCCTTCTGCCCCCCAGCCTCCCCAGTACCCTCGGGGGCCCCCAGCAGCAGGGGCCCCCCTTGCTGCTGCGGGGCCCCCGGGCTCTGGGGCCCTGCTGAGGGGCCCCTGCAGCAGCAGCAGCAGCAGCAGCAGCAGCAGCGCTATCGCTGCGTGTCTGAGGTCCCCGACGCCGCCGCGGCGGGCGCCGCCGCCGCCGCCGCCGCCCCGCGGGCCTAGGGCCTAGGGCTTAGGGTTTAGGGTTTAGGGTTTAGGGTTTAGGGTTTAGGGTTTAGGGTTTGGGATGGCGTTTGAGGGGGGCCCCCCCCCCTTCCCCGAGGCCCTCGCCTCTTGCCTGGCCTACCACGGGGGCCCCCTCGAGCTCAACGCGGCCCTGGCCATGCAGTGCGTCGACGCATGCAGCAGCAGCAGCAGCAGCAGCAGCTACTTGCTG
>NW_013542378.1:4151-5930 GCF_000499545.2 Eimeria tenella
GGACCCCGAGGGCATGTACAGGGCTCTGGAGGTCCGCAGCAAACGAGGGTTTCGAGAGGGTTTGGGGTTTGCGGGAGGGCTTGGGGTTTGCGGGAGGGTTTGGGGTTTCCGGGAGGGTTTGGGGGTTTACGGGAGGGTTTGGGGGGTTAAGAGGGTTTAGGGGGGTTTAGGGGGGTTTGTGGGGGTGTGAGAGGGTTTATGGAGGGGGCTGGGTGTTTACGGGAGTTTATGAGGGTTTATGAGGGTTTATGAGGCTTTGTGGGGGTTTAAGAGGGTTTATGAGGGTTTGTGGGGGTTTATGGGGGTTTATGAGGGTTAACGAGGAGCCAATAGGGTTTAGGGTTTAGGGTTTAGGGTTTAGGGTTTAGGTGCGCGGGAGGCGGAAGTGGGAAAGGATTTAGCGACCCCATCAGAGCAGTCGCTAGCTTAGTGTTTAGTCTTTAGGGTTTAGGGCTTAGGGTTTAGGGTTTAGGGTTTAGGGTTTAGGGTTTAGGGTTTAGGGTTTGTTGCTGCAGCTGGTGGAAATATGCGTGAAGAACAACGGCTTAGATTTCGCGCGGCATATGGACGAGCACTTCTTGCGGTCTATGGCCAAAGTCCTCAAGATTGTGCGCAAACCCTAAACCCTAAACCCTAAACCCTAAACCCTGAACGCTTGACAAGTCCGGAGGCCGAAGCCCGCAACCCTAAACCCTAAACCCTAACTGTTTAACCTGGATGTCGGAGCTGCACGCCGCTCTGGTCTCTTAGACCCCATATTCCAAACCCTAAACCCCAAACCCTAAACCCTAGGTTCTCAAGAAACTCTAAACCCTAAACCCTTTGAGACATGCGCTTTTGCAGACAACCTTCAAGCGGTCGCTCACGAAGGACGTGAAGGACAAAATAAACAAAATCATTGGAGGGTAGGAGCTGGACTAGGGTTTAGGGTTTAGGGTTTAGGGTTTAGGATTTAGGGTTTAGGGTTTACTGCTCGTGGTCATGGGGTGCTGCTGCAGGCCCTTCGTACACCCTGGCGTCGCCACTGACCCGAGGATCCACGTGAGTTAATTTAGGTTTAGGGTTTAGGGTTTAGGGTTTAGGGTTAGGGTTTAGAGTTAGGGTTTAGGGTTTAGGGTTTAAGGCTTGCTTGCTCTGCGTGCAGAAGCTAAAGCGCAAGGTCCTCTTCATGTTCCAGCTGTGGCATGGTAAGCCTTGAGTCTCCAGCAATTAGGGTTTAGGGTTTAGGGTTTGCAGTTTAGGGTTTAGGGTTTAGGGTTTAGGGTTTAGGGTTTAGGATATGTGGCGGCTTGTCTTTGCTGCAGACTCCTTCGTGCTTCAACAAGAAAGATGCCCAGCGATTTTTGCTATGTACAGGAAGCTTCGAAGCAAAGGTGAGGTTGAGGGTTTAGGGTTTAGGGTTTAGGGTTTAGGGTTTAGGGTTTAGGGTTTAGGGTTTGGGCGTCTGCGTGCAGGCGTGGAGTTCCCTCAAGTCGACCGCTCGCACAAGTTCTTCGTGAAGAACGCGGAGGTAAACCCTAGCCCCAAACCCTAAACCCTAAACCCTAAACCCTAAACCCTAAACCCTAAACCCTAAGAGCGGCTCTTTCTGCTGCTACTGAACCCCCCATTCCTCAAAAAGAATAACTTCTTTTAATTAATTTAATTCTTTTAGTTTTATTTAATGTTTAAAATTTATTTTCAGGAATCTCCTGCTTTCAATTTGCCCCTGGGGGGACCCCAGGGGGCCCCCGGGGGCCCCCAGGGGGCCCCTGGGGGCCCCCCGCCGCCGCCCGCGGA
>NW_013542378.1:5987-6741 GCF_000499545.2 Eimeria tenella
CCCGACAGCGACCTTCTCGAGAAAGTCCACCAGCAGTTAGATGAAATGGCTTTCAACTTAAATCTCTCAGAGCTGTAGTCGAGGCCCCTTATTTAGGGGGCCCCCCTGGTCTGGGGGGACCCCCTGGTCTGGGGGGCCCCCCTGGTCACGGGGGCCCTCTTGGTGTGGGGGCCCCCTCTAATTAAGGGGGCCCCCCCAATTAGGCAGGGCCCCCTGGCTTGGGGCCCCCTAATTAAGGGGGCCCCTCAATAATGCAGGGGCCCCTGGCTGGGGGCCCCCTGCGCACTTTACCCTACAAAGTTAAAATGCTGATCTCGCTAAGGTGCGAGACCTCAGGGGGGCCCCCAGGACCCTTGGGGGCCCTTCTCTCTGCTGCTTTCTTTTGGGGGGTGCGGCGGGCCCAGGGCCTACAAAACGAAAGCCTGGGGGCCCCCCGGGGGCCCCTGAAGCCCCATGGGGGCCCCTAGGGGCCCCTGGGGTCCCCTGGGGGGCCCCTAGGGGCCCCTGGAGACCTCTGGGGGCCCCTGGGAACCTCTGGGGGCCCCTGGGGGCCCCCAGGGGCTTCTCGTTGGGGCCCCCTGGGGCCCCTTTTGGGGCCCTTAAGGGGCTTCAAGGAGACGGTGAAGAATACAAAAGGGCCCCTGAGACTTTTTGTGCAGCAAATGGGTTTAGAAATAGTCTCTAGAGCAGAAAGAACCCTTCGGGCCTTCAGCAGTCTCCGTGTAGCTAGCTAGCTATCTAGCTAGCTAACGTC
>NW_013542379.1:0-233 GCF_000499545.2 Eimeria tenella
AGAGCAAGCCCAGCAGCAGCAGCAGCAGCAGCTACTGCAGCAAAGGAACAGAACTCTGGTCTCGCTGCGGTGGGGTCCAAGAAGCAGCAGCAGCAGCAGCACTCTCCTGTAGCCGGTGCAGAATCTGCTGCTGCTGCTTCTGCTGCTGCTGCTGCTGTTCCAATCGTATCTCTTTCACAAGCACTTTCCGCCTAAAGCAAAGATAGCAGCAGCAGCAGCAGCGGCTGGTGGCC
>NW_013542379.1:406-919 GCF_000499545.2 Eimeria tenella
CAGCATGTGCTGCAGCTACACGCAGCGGCGGCAGCCTTGCTGCTGCTGCAGCAGCCCACGCAGCAGCTGGAGTTGCGTGTGGCGACTCTGCTTGCACCTAAGCAGCAAACAGCAGCAGCAGCAGGAGCAGCAGCAGCAGCAGCACGACTTGCATGCAGTGTGGAAAAGACACCCCAGCAGCAGCAACAATGACAGCAGCGACCGCAGTAGCAGCAGGCAAATAAGGTCCTGCAGCAGCAGCAGCAAGCACCTGCTGCAGCAACAGCAGCAGCAGCAACAGCAGCAGCAACGTACTGGGGAAGCAGCGCCGTGCACAAGTGCATCGCGCAGCAGCAACTCTCCAGCTCGAGCGGCCACCTGCTGCTGCTGCTGCTGCTGCTGCTGCTGAGTGTCTGCAGCAGCAGCAGCAGTCTCAAGCAGCGCGCGAATAGATGGGTGAACAAGCGTGGGGGGAGCATCGGAGGATGCAGCAGCAGCAGCAGCAGCTGCTGCTGCTGCTGGCGGCGGGGGCCC
>NW_013542379.1:1019-1261 GCF_000499545.2 Eimeria tenella
TGATCTACAAACCCTTGACCCTAGTCCCTAGTCAGCTCCTGAAATACAAACCCTAAACCCTAGTCAGCCTCTGAACTACAAACCCTAAACCCTAGGCCCTAGTCAGCTCTTGAACTTCAAACCCTAAACCCTAAACCCTAGTCCCTGCAAAGCAAATATTGAAAAAACGGAAATAAGAATGTCCAGAGCATCGTCCCTCACAAGCTCTCATTGGGCAGCAGCAGCAGCAGCAGCAGTTGCTG
>NW_013542379.1:1304-1692 GCF_000499545.2 Eimeria tenella
GCTGTCCAACGGCTCAGCAGCAAGAGCTTCTGCAGCAGTCCGCACCCTCCACACGCCAGCAGCAGCAGCAGGTGCAGCAGGTGCAGCAGGCGCAGCAGCAGCACTAGAAGCAGCAACAGCAGCAGCAACCGGAGCAGCAGCAGCAACGCCGGCCTGAGAGTCAGCCACCAAGCTGTTGCTGCTGCTGCGGCTGCGGCTCAGTTTGCCGCTGCGCTGCTGTCGTCCCCCTGAAGCCTCTTCAGCAAGCTGCAGAGGAGCAGCAGCAGCAGCAGCAGCAGCAGCAGCAGCAGGAGTCAGAGGTGCGTTGGGCCCTCTAGCCCTTGGGGCTGGCTGCCGGCGGCCAGGCCCTGCTGCTGCTGCTGCTGCCGCTGCTGCATCTCTTCGCGGT
>NW_013542379.1:1792-1989 GCF_000499545.2 Eimeria tenella
CCACTGCAGCGGCACACGGAACTGCTGCTGCTGCTGCACGCTGCAAACTTCCTGCTGCTGTTGTGGCTGGTAAAAAAGGCTGGCACCTTGCGTAGCACTTTGCTGCTGCTGCTGCTGCTGCTGCTGCTGCTGCCCCTGCTGAGGGTCTTGCTGCTGCTTCGGCAGTTGCTGCTGCATTGACAGCTGCCGCTGCATTA
>NW_013542379.1:2043-2500 GCF_000499545.2 Eimeria tenella
CTGCTGCTGCTGTTGCTGGGTCGAGGGCTGCAGCGGCGAGTGCTGCTGTGCCCCGCCTTGCTGCTGCAGTTGCTGCTGCAGCTGCTGCTGCAGCAGCTGGTGCTGCTGCAACAACTGCTCCTGCAGTTGTTGCGGCGTTTGCTGCTGTTCACCATGCTGCTGCAACGCTGGCCGCTGTTGCTGCAGATGCTGCTTCTGCAGCTGTTGCTGCTGCTGTCGCTGCAGCTGTAGCTGCTGCTGCAGTTGCTGCTGCTGCAGCTGCTGTTGCTGCAGAAGCTGCAGCTGCTGCAGTTGCTGCTTCTGCTGCGCCTGCTGTTGCCCCAGTTGCTGCTGCCACTGCTGCTGCTCTTGTATGTGCTGTTGCTGCAGCAAGAGATGCTGCTGGACCTGCGGACGCTGTAGTTGTTGCTGTTGCTGCTGCTGCAGCTGCTGCAGCTGCTGCAACTGCAGCAGCCGG
>NW_013542380.1:0-493 GCF_000499545.2 Eimeria tenella
GGCGGCTCGGGGGGGCCCCCGTCTGGGGGGCGAAAATGGGGCCCTTTTGGAGTTATTTTGATTTAAATGAATTAAAATAAAATAAAATAAAATAAAATAAATAAATTGTTGTTCAAAAAGCCGCAAAAAAGGCGCCAGGGGCTCCCCAGTGGCGAGCGGCGAGCGGCCTTGGGGCCCCCCGGCGGCTGCTGAGGGTACTGGCGGGGCCGGGGGGCCCCTCTTTGGGAGAGTTAGGAAATAAATAAATGAAATAAAAGATTTTGCAATTTTCTGCTGCAGAGAGCTGGGGTGTACGTACACACCGCGGGACTCACGCTGCAGCGCAGCAGCAAGGGGGCCCCTGCTGCTCTTCCTCCTCCGCCCGAGGAGGCCCTTGGGGGCCCCCCAGCTGTTGAGTTTTCTTCTTCAGCAGCAGTAGCAGCAGCCGCAGCCGCGCGTGGACTCACCGGGGCAGCTGGGAGCAGCAGCAGCAGCAGCAGCGGCCGCTGCAGCA
>NW_013542380.1:608-807 GCF_000499545.2 Eimeria tenella
AGCAGCAGCAGCAGCAGCAGCAGCAGCAGCGGCAGCGGCACCTTCGCAGAACCGTCAGCTGCTGCTCCTGCTGCAGCAGCGCAGCAGCTCGTAGAACGCCTCTCCGATGTCTCAGCAGAGGCCCTCGAAAAGGCCCGCCAGATTGTGGGGTTGATGAGGGGGGGCCCCCCGGGGGGCCCCCCGGGGGGGGCCCCCGGGG
>NW_013542380.1:893-1332 GCF_000499545.2 Eimeria tenella
TGGCGGGTTTGGAAGCAGAAATTCCCCGACTTGTTGTTTTCGGGCAGCAGAGTATGGGCAAGACAACTCTGCTGGGTACGCTGCTGCTGCTGCTGCTGCTGCTGCTGCTGCTGCTGCTGGTGCTGCTGATGTGTGCTGATGCTGCTGTGTGCTGCTGCTGCGGTTTGTGGGGGTGCTGCTGTCGCCGCTGCTGCTGGTCGGCGCTTCGCGGCTCTCGCCGCTGCTGCTGCTGCTGCTTGCACTACTCTGCTGCTGCTTCACACTGTGATTCTGCTGCTGTTGCTGCTGCATGTTTAGAGCAGCAGCAGTAGCAGCAGAGGTAGCGTGGGATGCAAACCCAGTTCTGTCTGCGCCTCTGGCAGCCTATAGCTTTCTCCGAACAGCAGCAGCAGCAGCAGAAGGAGCAGCAGCAGCAACAGCAGCAGCCGCAGCAGCAGGC
>NW_013542381.1:0-213 GCF_000499545.2 Eimeria tenella
GCAGCAGCAGCTCCAGCCCCGCCAAGTGCTGCAGCGGCTCCCAAGTGTCTTCAGCAGCAGCATAACCCACCCACCGAACTTTGAAACGAAGGGCCCCCGACACAGTGCTGTGGGCCCCCACAATTCGCTCCACCGCATACAGCATTTGCTCCTCAGGGGGCCCCCCGGGGGTCCCCCCTGGGGCCCCCTCGGGGGGCCCCCGGGGGGCCCCCC
>NW_013542381.1:335-486 GCF_000499545.2 Eimeria tenella
GCTGCAGCGGCGGGGGCCCCCGGGGAGGCCCCTGGGGCCCTGTCGCACAGACCCTCCTCGGTGGATGAAGTGCAAGCAGCACCAGGTAAGTCACTCTCGCCCTGCTGCTGCTGCTGCTGCTGCTGCTGCTGCTCGGGCTGCTGGTGCCCCC
>NW_013542381.1:660-929 GCF_000499545.2 Eimeria tenella
AGTGAGGTCAAGGCCCTGAGAGAAAAAGCGAAACGGCGGGGCCCCATCGATCACAGGAGCTGCTGCTGCTACTGCTGCTGCTGCTACTGCTGCTTCTGCTGCTGCTGCTTCTACTGCTTCTGCTTCCCTTGTGTCCCCTTCTGCTGCTGCTCCCGCTGCTGCTGCTGCTTCTTCGAGCGCGGGCGGCGGCGCTGCTGGCAGCGGAGGTGCGGGCGTGGCTGTGGGAGGTGGAGCAGCAGCAGCAGCAGCAGCTGCTGCTGCTGCTGCTG
>NW_013542381.1:959-1756 GCF_000499545.2 Eimeria tenella
GCTTCTGGCGACGCAGACTCAGGCCCCGGCGCAGGAATAGCAGCCTCCACTGAAGATGCTGGATGCGCAGCAGCAGCAGCAGCAGCAGCACCTTCTGCTGCTGCTGCTGCACCTGGTGCATCTGACGGACCGGAACCCTCCGCGCCAGCAGCAACAACAGCAGCAGCAGCAGCTGCTCCTGCTGCTGCATTTGAAGTCTCCACCGCACCTAAGCTGCGTACTTCATCTTGCTGCTGCTGCTCGTGGGACACGTCTGCTGCAGCTGCGTCGGAGACAGCAGCAGCAGCAGTTGCAGCAACAACAGCTGCTGCCGTTGCTGCATTTTTTCGCGTGCGCCCCGCACTAGCTGGTTCCTGCTGCACTGGATCCGCTGTCTGCTGCGCTGCTGCCGCTGCTGCTGCAGTAGCAGCAGCAGCAGCAAGGGCTGCCTGCTCTGCTTCTTGTGTAACTGTGTGCACAGCAGCAATAGCAGCAGCAACACTGCGAGACGGCTGCTGCTGCGGCACTGGCCCGTCCAACAGCGCAGCAAGAGACTCTATTGCAGCTTCTGCTGCTGCTGCTGCTGCTTCTGCCGCTGCTGCTTCTGCTGCAGTTGAGTCTCTCACTGTCACAGATGAGCCACCTGCTGCTGCTTCTTCTTCTGCTGATTCTGCTGCTGCTGCTTCTGCTGCTGCAAAAGCTCCCCCGACCCCTCGCGTTGCTGTTTCGGGCCCTGCTGCTGCATCTGCGGCTGAAACTGCTGCTGCTGCTGCACCTTCAGCAGCAGCAGCAGCAGCAGCGACAGCTGCTGCTGCTGC
>NW_013542381.1:1807-2424 GCF_000499545.2 Eimeria tenella
TGTCCACGGTCTCGGCCAGGGCAGCAGCCGGAGCAGCAGCAGCAGCAGCAGCAGTTGCTGCAGCGATCTCCGCTATTTCCAGTGCACTCGGTGTTGCTGCTGCTGCTGCTGCTTCCGGAAGCCTTCTCAGCTGCTGCGGCGGGCTGCCCGGGTTGCTGCTGCTGTTAGTGCTGAGGGCGGATCTGCAGAGAGAGACGCTAGAGGGGTCAGCAAGCTTACTCGCTGCTGCTGCTGCTGCTGCTGCTGCTTCTGCTGCCTCCGGTGCTGCCGTGCCGCTGCCGTCACGCAGGCTGCTGCTGCTTGCTGCAGTATCTGAGCATGGTGCTGCAGTTGCTGCTGCGTCTAGGCTCGGGATGACGCTTCTGCTGTCGCCGCTGCTGCAGCTTCGATGAGCTGCGCCCTCGCTGCTGCTGCTGCTGCTGCTGCTGCTGCCTGTGCTGCTGCTGCTGGGGTGGCGGTGCATTTCCTTGCAGCTCCGGGGGGACCGCTGCCGTTGCTGGCGTTGCGGCTGCTGCTGCTGCTGAAGTGGCTGCTTCTGCCTTAGCGCGGTGCTGCTGCTGGTGCTGCTGCTGGTGCTGCTGCTGCTGCGGTTGCTGCTGCTGCTGTTGCTGCTGCTG
>NW_013542381.1:2448-2828 GCF_000499545.2 Eimeria tenella
GGGGGCAATTGCAGCAGCAAGTGCCACTGCTGCTGCCTCGGCTGTGACGCAGCTAGCCCAAAGCGAGGCTGCTGTTTCTCTGGGGACCCACAGCAGCAGCTGCAAGGGCAGCAGCAGCAGCAGCAGCAGCAAGAGCAGCAGCAGGAAGAGCAGTTAAAAGCGCAGCAGCAGCAACGAAGTGTTGCGGGGGCCTCAGCAGCCAGCAGAAGACTCCTCCCTTTTCTTGTCTCGGGCCGTTTAGGCTGTTGGGTATCTGCCTGCAGCTTTCTGGGCCCGTTGCTGCTGCTGCTGCTGCTCTAGTCGGCAGTTGCGTGAATCAGCTGCCGCTGCTGCTGCTGCTGCTGCTGCTGCTCGTCGCTGGTGCAGAAAGCGGCCATTGA
>NW_013542382.1:0-294 GCF_000499545.2 Eimeria tenella
TGCAGCAGCAGCAGCAGCAGCTCCAGCAGCAGCAGCAGCAGCGGCAGCCGGCGTGGATTCCCTGCCGCTGGTTGCAGCGGCCGAAGAACCAGCAGCAGCTGCAGCAGCAGCAGCAGCAGCAGCAGCACTTCCAACTCCAACAGCAGCAAACCCTGCAGCAAATGGCACAATCTCAGCAGCAAACTCTCTCCTTTCTCTAAGCCCTCAAAGCCGCCGCTCAAAGAGCACCTATTACCCCGCCTTTCCCTCCAGAACCTTCCGGGGGGCCCCCCGGGGGGCCCCCCGTGGGGAAAC
>NW_013542382.1:383-555 GCF_000499545.2 Eimeria tenella
CGCAGCGTGCGCAGCTGCAGGAGCTGCAGAGGGTACCGCAGCAGCAGGAGGGGCCCCCCTAGGGGGCCCCCCTACCGCAGCGCGAGGAGCTACACTTGGGGCCCCTGGGGGGCCCCCCGACCCTCCCGCTACGGCGCCCTGGGGGCCCCCCGGGGGGCCCCCCCAGCCCGCA
>NW_013542382.1:1049-2275 GCF_000499545.2 Eimeria tenella
TGGGCCTTAGCCTGGGGCTGGGGCTGCTGCTGTGGGTCTCGTGCTGCAGCAAAGAGGCGCAGCAGCAGGGGGGCCCTTTGGGGGCCTTTGCTGCTGCTGCTGCAGCGCCGCTGCAGCAGCTAGACGGGGCCCTCAGCCAGGCGGGGGGCCTCCCCCAAACCACCGAGGGTTTAGGGTTTGTGTTTGCTTTTGCTGCTGCTGCTACTCTTTGCTTCTCGGGCCTTTTGGAGCTGCTGCTCTCTCTCCGAAAAAGGCGCCTGGGGGCCCCCCCGGGGCAGCAGCAGCGGGGCCCCCGCGCCGTGCTGCTGCTGCTGCTCGGGGTGCTGCTGCTGCTGGCGGGGGGCCCCCTGGGGGCCCCCCAGGGGGCCCCCCAAGGCCCAAATGAGGCCCAGCCAAACCCTCTGCAGCAAGTCAGTTTGCTGTGCTTTGCTGGGGGCCTCGGGGTTCTCTTTGCTGCTGTTTTGCTGTTGGCTGCGTACCAGCTCGACAGCAGCAGCAGCAGCAGCAGCAGCAGCAGATTCCCAGCAGCAGTGCAGCTAACTGCAACACGAAGGGGCCCCCGCTACATCTACAGCTATGAAGATGAAGAAGACGAAACTTTATCCGAAGAGAGCCAAGATGAATTCCTGCACTCCCATGAAATCGGCATGTAGGGTTTAGGGTTTAGGGTTTAGGGTTTAGGGTTTAGGGCTACACGGGTAGCGAGCAGCAGCTGAAAGCTGCGGGGCCCACTAACGCACTCTGCTTCGGCCCCAACGCCGGCTGCAGCCTCCGCAGGGGCGCAGCTAGCTAGCTAGCTAGCTAGCTAGCTGGCTAATTCGCAAGCTGGCTAGCTAGCTAGCTAGCTAGCTAGCTAGCTAGCTAGCTAGCTAGCTAGCTGGCCAGCGGGGTGGCCAGCCAGCCAGGTCAGCGGCCTCCCGGCCGGTAAGGTGCTGGGGCTTTAAATGGCTAGCTAGCTAGCGAACTAGCTGGCTAGCTAGCTGACCAGCTAGCTAGCTAGCTAGCTGGCTAGCCAGCTAGCTGTGCGAGGAGGAGCTCTGCTGGCTCAACTTGGGGGTGGCTAGCTGGGCGTTCTACTGGCTAGCTGTCCGGCGAACTGGAGACTGGCTAGCTAGCTGGCTAGCTAGATATCTGGCTAGCTAGCTGTCTGGCTAGCTAGCTAGCGGGCTAGCTAGCAATCTGGCTGGCTAGCTATCTGGCTAGCTAGCTAGCTGGCTGGCTAGCTG
>NW_013542383.1:0-556 GCF_000499545.2 Eimeria tenella
AGCAGCAGCAGCAGCAGCAGCAGCAGCAGTTGCAGCAGAATAGCAGCAGCAGCAGCAGCCTGGGTTGAAAAACAGGAAATGGCAAAAAGCGACAGGCAGCAGCAACAGCAGCAGCTCCCGTAGTAGCAGCTGTCGAACGCCGTAGCTGAAGTGCATATCAGACACGGCAGCAGCAGCAGCAGCAGCAGCAACGGCAGCGGCAGCAACAGCAGTAGAAGCAGCAATAGCAGCAGCAGCAACAGCAGCCGAAGCAGCGACAGCGGCAGCAGCAGCAGCAGCAACAGCCGTAGAAGGAGCAACAGCAGCAGGAGCTGCAATAGCAGCAGAAGCAGCAACAGCAGCAGAATTAACTTGCCATGTCGTGGGGCAGCAGCAGGCCCAGCGTGGGGTGATCTAGAAGCTGCAGATAATTGCTGCGGTGGGCAGAGTCAGCAGCAGCAAAGGCATTCAGTGTTGCAGCAGCAGCAGGAAGCCTGCAGCAGGGCCTGCTGCTGCTCGAACCACCGAAGCCGCTGCTGCTGCTGCTGCTGCTGCTGCTGCAGCTGAAGCGGGTAAA
>NW_013542383.1:597-1687 GCF_000499545.2 Eimeria tenella
AATACAGCGTAGCAGCACTTGCAGGACCCTGCTGCTTCGTGGTATGTGCGCTGCCACTGTAAGTTGCTGCTGCTGCTGCTGCAGCTGCTGCTGCTGCAACAGCTACTGTTGCTGGGTGCCCGCAGCAGCAGAGCTGAGGGCCCCTCATCTGCTGCGTTCGTTGAGAGTTCCTTAGCTTCCTCAGATAGGGCCTCAGAATGCTGCTGCTGCTGCTGCTGCTTCTGCTGCTGCTGCTGCTGCTGCTGCGCTTCGTGCTGCCAGCACCTCGGCAGGGCAAGCAGGTTTCTGGGAAGCAGCCAAATACAAAGCACACTAAACCCTTAACCCTAAACCCTAAACCCTAGGCCCTAAACCCTAAACCCTAAACCCTAAATCTCAAGTCCTAAGCCCTAAACCCTAAGTCCTGAACCCTAAAACCGTAGACCCTCGACCCTAAGCCCTAAACGCTACACCCTACGGCTTAAACCCTAAACCCTTAGCTCTGATTCCCAACACCTAGGGTTTAGGATCTAGGGTTTAGGGTTTAGGGTTGCGCCTGCCTGATACTTTTATTCTTTACTTGTAAACATCCAATCGACACCCCCAGCAGCTTGGGAAGCTTTTCAGGGATTTCCTGCTGCTGAGGGGCCCCCTGGGGGGCCCCCTGAGGGGCCCCCTGGGGGGCCCCCTGTGGGGCCTCTTGGGAGCCCCCTGGGGGGCCCCCAGGGGGCCCCACAGCGGGGTCTTCATGTGGGGCCCCAGGGGGGCCCCCCTGGGGGTCATCATTGGGGGCCCCAGGGGGGCCCCCCTGGGGGGCCCCCTGAGGAGTTGCTTGGGGGCCCTCTGATGAGTCTTTTGAAGCTGGAGAAGTGTGCTGCTGCTCGCTGCTGCTGCTGTTGCTCTTGTTGCTGCAGCAACTGTGCTCGGGGTCCAGGCTGCCGCTGCTTTTGCTGCGAGAGACGCTTTGCTGCTGCCGCTTAGCAGGCAGCAGCAGCGAAAGGGCACTCAGAAGAGCAGCATGTGCTTCAACTGTCTCTGCAGCGCAGCAGCAGACACAGGCTTCCTGCTGCTGCTGCTGCTGCTGCAGCAGCTGCCGTGCCAGCGGCGGCAC
>NW_013542383.1:1840-2212 GCF_000499545.2 Eimeria tenella
CCGTCTAAAATGCTGCCTTCTACAACAGAAGCAGCAGAAAGAAACTCACAGATGCAGAGACACCCGGCGGGCTGCGCAGTTTGCTGCTGCAGCGCCTCCAGCAGCGAAGAACGCATGCGCTGGAGCGGGCTGCTGCTGCTGCTGCAGCTGCTGCTGTTGCTGTTCTTCAGGCTGCTGCTTCGAGACAACAAAGCAGAGGAGCTGGACTGGTTGTTCTGTGCTGCTGCTGGGCTGTCCCGACTCTCCTGCCGATGCTGCTGCTGCAACTGCAGCTGCTGCTGCTGCTGCTGCTGCTCGAACTGTTTCGAGTGTGTCCCCTGCTGCTGCGACTTCTGTGGCGTTTGCTGCTGTGGCTGGCGGGGGGGGTGGTGG
>NW_013542383.1:2312-2751 GCF_000499545.2 Eimeria tenella
CGTTTAGGGTTTGGGACCTAGGGAGTGCTGCATCTGGTCAGGATCATCACGAGTTCGGACTTGGGACACGCAAACCCTAAACCCTAACCTTAAAGCCTAAACCCTAGACCCTTCTTCTGCCCTTCCAAGAAACTTAAAATGGTCTTTTAATACCTTTTTTCGAATTGAAAAATCATAAAAAGTTCTTCTTTTAATTCCTTCCTTTTCAGGGGCCCCCAGGGCCCGCCCGGTGCGCAGGTGACCCTGGGGCCCCACGCCCGAAGGACTAAACCCTAAACCCTAAACCCTAAACCCTAGACGCTAGCCCTAGATCCTAAACCCAAAATTGCAAACCTTAAACCCTCGCTCGCCTGCATTTTTTAAATCTCAAACTCCACAATAAAGGGTTTAGGGTCACAGACGCCACACACGAGACTCTCATCGAGACACCAGGCATTCA
>NW_013542383.1:2851-3019 GCF_000499545.2 Eimeria tenella
AGCCACCGAAAGAAACCTCCGGAAGGTTCTCGAACTGCTTCTAGTGCTGCTTCTGCTGCTGCTGCTGGAGACGCCAGCGGCAGAGAGCCCGCTGAAGAGACAAAGCAGCAGCAGCAGCAGCAGCAGCAGTGGGCTGCGCGGGGAAGAAGCAGCAACGGTGGCCGCAGC
>NW_013542383.1:3066-3268 GCF_000499545.2 Eimeria tenella
TGGAAGCAGCCAAGCAGCAGACGGCGAGATTGCAGCAGCAGCAAATGGAGAAGCAGCTACCGCTGCAGCAACAATGGAGTCATTGCCAGCAGCAGCAGCAGCAGAAAGAGCAGCAGCAGCAGCAACAGCAAAGGCAACAGCAGCAGCAGCAACAGCAAAGGCAACAGCAGCAGCAGCAACAGCAGCAGCAGCAGCAGCCTCA
>NW_013542383.1:3368-3564 GCF_000499545.2 Eimeria tenella
AGTTACCTGTCACAAAGAACCAGCCAGCTGGCTAGCTAGCTAGCTAGCTAGCTACCAGCAGCCTAGCTAGCTCGCTAGCTAGCTAGCCAGCTACCCAGCTAGCCAGCCAACAGCCTAGCTAGCTCGCTAGATAGACGGGTGGGTAGCTAGTCAGCATCCTAGCTATCCGGGCAGCAGGCCACAGCTAGCTAGCTAG
>NW_013542383.1:3664-3945 GCF_000499545.2 Eimeria tenella
CAGCAGCAGCTCACGATGACAAAATAGTTTATCTAAGGAAACATCGAGGGTCTGAAGGTGCCAGCTGTGCTGCTGTTGATCTGCTGCTGCAGCTGCTGCGTCCTTTGCTGCAGCATCTTCTGCACCAGCTTCCGTTGCGGCATCTGCTGCTGCTGCTGCTGCTGCTGGCTTGAGGCTCTCGACAAGAAAGCGGAGGCCCAAAGTCTCTGTAACAGCAAGAGACACAACGCGGCCTGAAGCAGCAGCAGCAGCAGCAGCAGCAGCAGCAAATGGGTTAGGGT
>NW_013542383.1:4045-4234 GCF_000499545.2 Eimeria tenella
AGCTAGCTAGCTGTGGCCTCTATTTGTGTCTCTAGGTCTTTTTCGTCTCCTATTTGTTTCCAATTCAAATTCTGTCTCCTTTTGTCTTTTGCACTCATTAAGACTATTATTAATGCATCAACTGTCTCCTAGTCCACCTGCTGCAGCAGCAGCAGCTGCTGCTGCAGTAAGGGCAGCAGCAGCAGCTGC
>NW_013542383.1:4269-4729 GCF_000499545.2 Eimeria tenella
TAAGGGCAGCAGCAGCTGCTGCCGCACCTGCACTAGCAGCCACTGCAGCAGCTTCCCTAAAGCAGCAAATCAGCAGACACCGCAGCATGTATAGGGGCGTTGCTGCTCCAGTGCTGCTGCTGCTGCAGTAACCTTGCTGCTGCTGCTGCTGCTGCAGCTGCTGACGTCCATCTCGCTGCCTGTGCAGGGCGTACCGCGGCTGCTGCCCCAGCAGCAGCAGCAGCAGCAGCAGCAGTCAGAAGAGATCCACGAGAATAGAAGCAGCAGCAAATGTCACAAGGGCCCCCAGCAGCAAACGAGAAACAGCTAAATGGTGCTGCTTCAGCCACGGGTGTTTAAACACTTCAACCCGCGGCAGCTGGGGGCCCCCCCGGGGCCCCCAGCCCTCTTCAGCAGCAGCAGCAGGGTCTGCGTACGTCACCTGCAGCAGCAGCAGCAGCAGCAACAGCAGGGATGAAGT
>NW_013542384.1:0-629 GCF_000499545.2 Eimeria tenella
GCTTCTGCTGTTGCTGCTGCTGCTGCTGCTGCTGCTGCTGCTTTTCCGGGTCATTGGCATCCGCGTTATTTCCCTTGGCTGCCTGTGGCCGAAGCAAGTCCCAAATGCCCCTTTGTTGTTGCTGCTGCTCCTGCTGCTGCAGTTTCGCTGTGGGGCCCCCCAGGCTTTACCGACTGCCACTTACCTTCGAGGGACGGCAGCAGCTGAGGCCCTTCAAGGAACTCACGGGGCCCCCCATTGCTTCCGGGGCCACCAATCCAGGCTCTTCTGCCCACTGGAGGGTACGCGCTGCTGCTGCTGCTGCTGTTGCTGCTGGTGTTGCTGCTGCTGCTGCTGGTGTGGCTGTGGCGGTGGCGGTGTGAGGGTGTGGAGATGCGGCGGTGGGCTGCTGACGCTGCTCGTTGGCGTGCTGCTGTTGCTGCTGCTGCTGCTGCTCGTTGTGCTGCTGCTGCTGCTGCTGCCCGTTGTGCTGCTGCTGCTTGCGCTGCTGCTGCTGCTGCGGCTTTCCTTGCTGATGCGCTTGCGCGTTTCGCCGCGTTTGCTGCTGCTGCTCCCGACTGCCGCGCTGCTGCCCGCTGCCGCGCCTGCCGGCGCACCCGCTGCTGCTGCTGCTGCTGCTGCTGCTGCTG
>NW_013542384.1:693-919 GCF_000499545.2 Eimeria tenella
GCGACGGGCTACGAGTCGGGGGCCGTGTGTCTGTGGGGCCCCGAAGGTTTGCTGCTGTCTTCTCTTTTTGCAAGTGACACTTCTGTCATTTGTTTGGGGTTTTCGGTGAGCGGCAGCAGACTTGCTGCTGCATGCGCAGACGGCAAAGTCGTGGTCTGGGACGTCCTCCAGCAGCAGCAGCAGCAGCAGCAGCAGCAGCAGCAGCAGCAGCAGGGGGGGGGGGGGG
>NW_013542384.1:2486-4092 GCF_000499545.2 Eimeria tenella
TCGAATCTTTCTTATATCCCTTTCGTCTTTTCCTCTTTTTGTCTTTCTTATTTTTTAATTCTTTTCGTTTCCTTTTATTTTTAAATTCTTTGCGTTTCTTTTTTAGTTCATTCATCTCATTTTGCATCTTTTCGTCTTTTTATTTCTTTGTTCTACAGACCCTAAACCCTAGACCCTAAACCCTAAACCCTAGCTGTGGTGTGCTGCTGCGCAGCGTCGCAATGGACAGCCAGCTGCTGCTGTGGGACCCGCAGCACCTTTCAGCACCCGTGAAGCGGATCGTCTATGAGTGAGGGTTTAGGGTTTGGGGTTTAGGGTTTAGGGTTTAGGGTTTAGGGTTTAGCCTAGTCCCTAGCCGCTGCTCCAGTTGGCTGGTGGCTAGCAGCAGCAGCAGCAGCCAACAGCAGCAGCAGCAGCAGCAAGTCCTGCAAAACACCTCAAATAGAGGGCAGCAGCTGAGGAGGCCTCTCCTTTCCCAAACCCTAAACCCTAAACCCTAAACCCTAGTTTTCAAGTGCCTCTTTTGCCGCATCCACCTTTCGCATGAAGCGCTCTCAAACCCTAAACCGTAGCCGCTGCTTCTGCGGGTGCTTGCGCTTCTTCTGCCGCGGCAGCGCACAAACCCTAAACCCTAAACCCTAATTTAGGGTTTGCGTGCGTGTCCTGCAGCCACCCCCCCACGAGTCTGCGGGTGAGCCGCGACGGCAGCAAAGTTGCTGTGGGGACTTACGACTCTTTTCTTCGGGTGTATCTACTCCCCAGTTTGGAGTGTATCGCCAGCTACGTCGACCTGCAAATGGTCATTCCCCACATGTGAGCTGCTGCTGCTGCTGCTGCTGCTGTGGGTGCTGCTGCTGCTGTGGGTGCTGCTGCTGCTGTGGGCGTTGTGCTGTGGGTGGTGGTGTTTGTGCTGCTGCTGCTGCTGCTGTGGGTGGGTGTGCTGGTTGTGCTGCTGCTGCTGCCTCGGGTGGTGGTAGTGGTGGTGTTACTGCTGCTGCTGCTCTTTTCTGCTGCTGCTCTTGTGCTGCTGCTGTGTCTGCTGCTGCTTGGTTTCTGCTGCTGTTGCTGTGCTTGTGGTGCTGATGCTGTGGTGTTTGTGCTGCCGTTGCATCTGTTGCGGCTTAAGCTGATGGCCTTGCTGCTGCTGTGCCACCTGCTTCTTTGTGCCTTTTGCTGCTGCTGCTGCTGCTGCAGCACCTGGCGCAGCACGCACGACTGTTTGGCCTACAATGTCTTTCAAATGGGCAAAACTGTGGTCTTGAAGCCTCCCACAGGCAGCAAGCAGCAGCAGCAGCAGCAGCTGGACCAGCAGCAGCAAGACTTGCAGCAGCAGAGCCAGCAGCAGGAGCGGCAGCAGCTAATGTATTACTAGCTGCTGCAGCAGAAGTTCAAACTAGCGCAGCAGTAGCTGCAGCAGCAGCAGCAGTAGCTGCAGCAGCACCAATAGCTGCAGCAGCGGCAATGACGTTTTATGCCCAGGTATGTCGGTGCAGCGAGCCCACCGGCAGCAGCAGTATCTGCAGCAGCAACAACTGCTGCTGTTGCTGCTGCTGCTGCTGCCCGCAACAGCAGCAGCTGCTGCTGCTGCTGCAGGCGGCACATGCAG
>NW_013542385.1:0-260 GCF_000499545.2 Eimeria tenella
GCAGCAGCTACGAAATCAGGTCTGAAGAAGAGGCCCTTCGCCTGCCCGTCACTTCTTATGATATTGTTGCCACACTTAAAGAAGCCAGGCTGAAGCAGCCGCAGCAGCAGCAGCAGCAGGAGCAGCAGCAGCAGCAGCAGCAGGAGGAGCAGGGGCAGCAGGGAGAGGAGCAGCAGCAGCAGCAATGGGGGGACGTCGTCGACCCCGCAATATGCTGCTGGTCTTCTTACAATTCTCCCTCACATAGCAAGCAGCAGCAG
>NW_013542385.1:360-485 GCF_000499545.2 Eimeria tenella
CCCGCCTCAATTTCTGGTGTGCGTAGACCCTTTTGACTTTAAATGGTGAATTTGTAGCAGCAGCAGCAGCAGAAAGAAAAGGAGGTGCAGCAACAACAGCAGCAGCAGCAGCAGCAGCAGCTGCT
>NW_013542385.1:585-1939 GCF_000499545.2 Eimeria tenella
CAGCAGCAGCAGCACACGCAGTCTGCATCTCCACTGAGTTCTGGTAAGCCTGTTTGCGACAACTTGCTAGGGGCAACCCTTTGCTGCTGCCGTTGCTAATGCTGCTGCTGCTGCTGCTGCTGCTGCTGCTGCTGCTGCTGTTGCTGCTGTTGCTGCTGCTGCTGTTGCTGCTGCTGCTTTGCATCGCATGCGTATGTGTCTGCGGCGTTTGTCATGCAGAAGGCAGCAGCTGCTGCAGCAGCCACTGCGCCTCTGCTGCTATGCTGCAGCAGCTGCTGCATGAGATAAGCTGCCTCCGCGGCAGCGTTGAAGCAGCAGCGGCGCTGCAGCAGCAGCAGCTGCAGCAGGAGAAGCAGGAGCAGCAGGAGCAGCAGCAGGAACAAGAAAAAGTGCCTGTCGTTGACTCTCTAGCAGCAATTTTCGGGCCTCCCAAACAGCGCCTGGCCTCTCCAGAACGAGGTAAGACCCGAAGCTTTTAGCTAGCTAGCTAGCTAGCTAGCTAGCTAGCTAGCTAGCTAGCCAGCCAGCTAGCTGTGTAGCTATCTAGCCGTGTAACTGGCCAGCTGTGTAGCTAGCTAGATACACAGCTAGCTAGCTAGCCTGCTGTGTAGCTTGCCATGCAGCTGGCCAGTTACAGCCGCGTAGCTAGCCATCGGTGTAGCTGGCTAGCTAGCTAGCTAGCTAGCCTGCAGAGCAGTTATCTGTTCCGCCAGCTAGCTAGCTTGCTGTGTAGCTAGCCAGCTGGCTAGCTTATTTGCCGTGCAGCTAGCTAGCCAGCTGCACAGCCAGCTTGCTGGTTAGCTACTTACTAGCTAGATAATGGCGACCCAGTATTCAGCCAGCTAGCTAGCTGGCTAGCTAGCTAGCTAGCTAGCCAGCTAGCTAGCTAATCAGGCCTTATTGAGTCAGGGAGGCAGCTGGCCACTGGCTAGCTAGCTAGCTAGCTAAATAGCAAGCTGCTGCCAGTTGTCCTCCACCTGATTCCTCAGGTGCTGCTGACAACGTGTAGTGCTGAAGCTTTGCTGCTGTTGCTGCTGCTGCTGCTGTGTCGCTGCAGAAACAAAGGCAGCAAATTCTTGCTGCTGGCCGCAGCCGCTGCCCGTGAGGAGAAGCAGCATCAGCAGGAGGCCTCGCAGCAATTCGTCTTTGCCTAGCAGCAGCAGCAGCAGCAGCAACAGCAGAAGTAGCAGTTACAGGAAGCAGCAGCAGCAGCTCGCAGGCGCTGCTGCTGCAGTAGTGCGGCATTTGCAGCAGACAGCAGCAGCAGCTGCTGCTGCTGCTGCTGCAACTTCTAGGGCCTAAACGCCGCAGCCCAGTGGCTGTGCACAGCAAGCTCGTGCTGCAGCAAACAAAG
>NW_013542385.1:2030-2975 GCF_000499545.2 Eimeria tenella
CACTATCTATGTGTCTATCCGCAATCCTTTGTCACGAACAAAACTAAAACAAATTTATTTCAAATAAAAACAGCGTTTGAACCGCATCTGCTGCTGCTGCTGCTGTTGCTGCTGCCACCTTTGCAGCTGCTGCTGTTGCTGCTGCTGCTGTTGCATCTGCTGCTTTTGCTGCCGTTGCTGCTCCTACTACTGCGGCGGGAGCTGCTGCTGTTTGTCCCGCTGCTGCTGCTACCACTGCAGCTCCTATTGCTGCTGCTGCTGCTGCTGTTACCGTAGCTGCTACGGTTGCTGCTGCTGCTGCTGCCTCTCTGGGGGGCTTTCCCACTCCCTCTCCTTTGAGCCGCACTCGTGCAGCCTGCTGCTGCTGCTGCTGCTGCTGCAGTTGCCCCCGTTGCGTCATTTGCTCCTGGAAGCGTGGACACCCCAGCAGCAGCAGCAGCAGCAGCAGCAACTTGCTGCTGTTTCCCCGGCGTTTTCCTTTGCTTTGCCTGTCGTGCCTCTTTTTTGCTGCGGGCTGCCTGCGTCACGTTTTCCTTTTTCTGCTGCTTGCTGCGCTGCTGCTGTTTTTGCTGTTGCTGCTGCTGCTTGTGCTGCTGCTGCTGCCAGCGCAGCAGCTGCTGCGGCTGAAGCAGCGTGTCTATCACAAAGGGCCCCACTTCAACTTCTGCTGCTGCTGCTGCTTTGCTGCGGAGGCCTTGCGGCAGCGCGGCAAAGACTTCTTCGTGCAGGCTGCTGCTCTTCCGGGGCCACCTCTTGAGCAGCAGCAGCTGCAGCAACCCCGAATCTTGCTGCTGCTGTTGTTGCTGCTGCTGCTGCTGCTGAGCATTTTCCTGCTGCTGTGGTTGGTCGCGCTGCTCTTGTTGCCGAACCACCTGCTGCTCCTCCTGTTCTTGGTCGTGGGCTTCCTCCCCCTGCTGCTGCTGTAGCTGCTGCGGCAGGGGCGAC
>NW_013542385.1:3013-3213 GCF_000499545.2 Eimeria tenella
GAAATAGCTGCTGCAGCAAAGGCAGCGGCGCCGTCAGCCAAGGCGAGTGCAGCACCCACGGGCAGCTGCTGCCTCTATGAGAAACAAAAACAGACATTTCGCTGCAGGGCTTCTTGCTGCTGCTGCTGTTGTTGCTGCTGCTGCTGTTGCTGCTGCTGCTGCTGTCACTCTTGCTGCTCTGCGTAGGTGCAGCAGTCACT
>NW_013542386.1:0-10942 GCF_000499545.2 Eimeria tenella
GGGTTTAGGGTTTAGGGTTTAGGGTTTGGGTGTGCAGAGCGTGGAAGCAGCAGGCGTTGGGTGCAGCAGGCGAAGCGCCTTCTTGTCTTCTTATTTGGCCTTTTGTCGTTTGCGGCGGCAGCAAAGAAGAGCAGCAATGAGGCTAAAAGCAGCAGCAGCAGCAGCAGCAGCAAGCAGCAGCAGCAGCAGCAAGTGCGTTTTCGTGCTGCACGCGTTCAAAGACTTTCCCGGGTTTGCCTTCGACGAATCCAAAGAGGTAAAATATTAAAAAGAAATGAATTTAAGTTTAATTTTAATTTTAAATTTAAACTTACTTTTAATTTTAAATTTAAATTAAATTTAAATTTAAGTTAAAATTAAATTTAAAATTAAAAATGATTAAAAGAAATTGAAGTAGACGATAAAGGGATTAGAGAAGTAAACAAATAAAAAGAGATAAATAAATAAATAACACAAAGTTAGAAATAAAATAAAAAGCCAACAAAATAAATAAAAACAGATAAACAAAAAAATACTAAAAAAGGAAAAAAAGGAATAAAAAAAGAGACAAAAAGAGACAAATAGAAAGACAGTAAAGAGACAAATAAAAGGATTAAAAAGAAATTAAAATAAAAACAGAAAGGAGGAAAAATAAACAAAAGTGGGTCAAAAAAAGAAGAGACGAAAGTAGAAAAATAAAAAAACAAATAAGAGACAAACAAACAAATAAATGAATGAAAAAATAAATAAATAAGAACAAAAAATAAACAAAAAAGAGAAAAAAAGGACAAAAAAATGCGTGTGTCTGCTGCTGCTGCTGCTGCTGCTGCTGCAGCGGTTCTGCAGCGAAGAGTCCCCGCGGTGCAGCTTGCTGGGGGGCGTGGGGTGTCTCCTTTCAGCAGCAAGCAGCAGCAGCAAAATGTTTTTGAAAAGATTTGCCCTCGTGCTGCAGCGCTGCAGAGACACTTCTCTCTTTCGCCTCCAGAAGCAGCAAAATGCACGCGAAGCCCCCGACGCAGCCAAGAAAACCAAAGTGCGCCTGCTGCTGCTGCTGCTGCTGCCCTTGCTGCTGCTGTAGCTGCTGCTGCTGCTGCTCTTGCTGCTGCTGTAGCTGCTGCTGCGGACGCTGCTGCTGAATTTTGTGCTTGTGCTGCTGCTGCTTTTGCAGCTGCTGCGCTTGCTGCTACTAGTGCTTCTCTCTCTGCTGCTGCTGCTGCTGCTGCTGCTATTTTTGCAGCTGCTTTTGCTAGTTCGGCGGTTTCCGCTGCGTTTGCTGCTCGTTCTGTTGCTGTTGCTGCTGCTTCTGTGGCGTTTTTTTGCTCTTGCTGCTGCTCTTTTTGTTGCTCTCGTTGCTTCTGCTGCTCGTGCGCGTGTCTCTTTTGCTGCAGCAGCTGCTGCTGGTCTTGCTGCAGCAGCTTCTGCTTCTCATTTGGCGCATTTTTGGCGCACTGAAATAGTTTCCTCGCTAACCCTTTGCAGACTGCTGCTGCTGCTGCAGCAGCAGCAGCAGCAGCAGTCTGTCTGCGTCTTTGGCAGCTCTTTTTCCTTTTTTTCTTTTAAATTCTTTTTAAATTGGCAATTTAAATTAATTCTTTTGTTCTTTTTGCTGCAGGTGACTCTGGTGGACCACTGCAGCAGAGCTTTCCACCAGACCCAGTTCTTGCTGGGCTGTCTGGGGGCCGACGCAAACCAGGAACTTTTCTTGGAAGGTTTTTGCACAAAAGTTAAATTAAAATTGCATCCTCAGGTGAATAAATGCCATTTTAATCAGTGCAGCAGCAGCAGCAGCAGCAGCGGCAGCAGCTGAGGCAGCTGCGGCGGAAGCAGCTGGGCAGCAACTGCAGCAGCTGCAGCAGCTGCGGTGGCTGCAGCTGGGCAGCAACTGCAAGAGCTGCAGCAGCTGCGTTGACAGCAGCTTGGCAGCAACTGCAGCAGCTGCAGCAGCTGCAGCAGCTGCAGCAGCTGCAGCAGCAAACGTGTATTTCGGCTGTTAGAGAA
Organism: Eimeria tenella; assembly: GCF_000499545.2. Taxonomy (NCBI): domain Eukaryota; phylum Apicomplexa; class Conoidasida; order Eucoccidiorida; family Eimeriidae; genus Eimeria; species Eimeria tenella. Next base: position 1,978 of record NW_013542386.1, read on the forward strand.
GTTTTGCACAACAATCAATTCAGCACTTTATCATCTGCTGTCAAGACACAGGAAGACAGCAAACAGCTCACTAACAGCCAGCAGCGCTTCTTTGCTGCTGCTGCTGCGCTGCTGTTGCTGCGCTGCTGCTGCTGCTGCTGCTACTGCTGCCGTCCCAGTGTGTGCTGCAGTGTGTGTTTGCTACTACTGTTGTTGCTGCTGCTGCGGTGCCGCTTCCTCTGCGCCGCGTCTGCTTCTGCGCCCCACCTTCTGCTGCTGCTGCTGCTGCTGCTGCTGCTGCTGTGGGCGCAGTGTTCAGTGGGTTTGGGGTTGTTTGGAGAAGGCCACGTGGTGCTAGTTGAAGGATCTTTTGCTTCCGATTTGTCTCCTTTTGTTGCTGTTGGAGTAGTACATCTCCCGCGGCTGCCGCAGCAAGACCCTTTTTACTGCAGCACGAGGCGGCGGCGGCAGCAGCTGGAAGCAGCAGCAGCCAGCACCTACCTGGGCAGCAGCAGCAGCAGCAGCAGCAGCAGCAGCAGCAGCGGCAGCAAGAGCCTGCTGCCGGCGGGCCTCAGCAGCAAACCCAGCGGAGACGTCAGCAGCTTCTTCGGGCCAAGACTGTCTCCTTTGGACTTTTCTTTTTTGTCTCTTTATGAAGAGACAGAAGCAGCAGCAAGAATTGAGCAGCAGCTGCTGCAGTCGTGGGGGGGCAGCAGCAGCAGCAGCAGCCTCATAGACAAGCTCGCGGACTTCATAGTGGCCCAGAAGAGCCAGAGGGGCCCTGCTGCAGCAGCGGAGGACGACAGCCCCGCAGCAGCAGCAGCAGCTGCTGCTGCTGCTGCTGCTGCTGCTGCTGCTGAAAACAAACCCAGCAGCACGCAGTGGTACATCATCAGCCAAATACAATTCACAAACCCCAAAGACCTCAAGCTGCTCGAGGCAATCTTCGCAGGTCAGAATTTGGCGTTTAGGGTTTAGGGTTTAGGGTTTAGGGTTTGGGGCTAAGAGGGTAGAGACGACAGCAAGGAGCTTGCAATTGCGGCTTAACTACAGATGGCCCTTCGGCGAATTCCCTAGGCTCTCCAGCTCTGCGCTGAGGGTTTAGGGTTTAGGGTTTAGGGTTTAGGGGTAAGGGTTTGGGCTGGGGGCTTCGGACTTTGGGGGCAAGGGTTTAGGGTTTAGGGTTTAGGGTTTCGCAGGTGCCGTTGCGGAGGCGGAAGACAGCGGAGAACCCCTTGCTGCGGGTTTTGTGTTTTTGGGGAGTTTTGAAGAAGAAGAAAATGGAAAAGACTTGGGCGAGGGTTTGGGGTGTCTGTACACCCTAATTGTGAACAAGTTCAAAGTGCTGGGGGAGAGTGAGCAGCGAAGCAGCTCCTGCAGCAGCAGCGCGTTCTTGGGTTTCAAATGCAATTTAATTATTTTATTTTATTTATTTATTTCAATAATTCCAATATTTTATTTCAAAACCGTGCATGCATGCAGCTCAACTCACTTGCAGCTTCTTGAAGGCAGCGCAGCAGAAGACACTGCAGCAGCGCGCAATCTTTTGCCAATTTTGGATTTAATTTGTTTTATTTATGTTTTTTTACTCTTTTTATTTCTTATTTTCTTTTAATTTCATTTATTTATTTGTTTATTCTTTTTATTTCTTCTTTCTGCTGCTGCGGAACTCAGGCTGCTACTTCGTCTTCGTGCCAGGCCCAGATGACCCTTGTTTCGCTCGAGGTGTCTGTACACCCCAGCTGTTGCTCCCGCTGCCGTTGCTCTTGCTGCTGCTGCTGCTGCTGCAGGTTCAAAAGGCCCGCAATGAGCTTCTGACGTGCCGCGTTTGCTGCTGCTGCTGCTGCTGCTGCAGAGTCGCTGCCACGGCTGCCAGTAGCTCCGGTGTACACGCAGCCTTTCATCGAGCGCATGCAGCAGCAGTTTAAAGGAGCAAAAGAAAGAATTTGCTTCTCCACTAGCCCCTGCAGGTACAGGCACTGCAGCAGCAGCAGCAGCAGCAGCGAGCGCAGCAGCAGCACCAGCAGCATCGGCTGCTGCTGCTGCTGCTGCTGCACTTGCTGAAGCGCCCGCAGCGGCAGCCCGGCGACCGCTGCGGAGCTCCCACTGCCGCACAGCAGCAGCAGCAGCAGCAGCAGCAGCAGCGGGGGCTTGCGTCTGCTTCTTTGCTGCTCAGGATTCGACAGGGCTCGTGCCTCATGACCTTTTTCAGACATGACATTTATGCTGCTCTTTCCACCGAGTGTTTTTTGACGGGGGGTTTTGATGAAAACGAAAGCATTCAGCAAAACCTAGACAAAGTCGTCAGTGCATGCAGCCCCAAACCCTAAACCCTAAACCCTACTGCAGCGCCCAAACCCTAAACCCTCCTGCAACACCCAAACCCTAAACCCTTCTGCAGTGCGCAAACCCTAAACCCTAGTAAGGCGCTTAAACCCTAAATCCTAGTGCAGCACGCAAACCCCAAACACTAGTGCAGCACGCAAACCCTAAACCCTAGTGCAGCACTCAAGCCTTAAACCCTTGCGCAGCCTCACAGCCCTTCCCGAGCTCTAGCGCAGGCCATGAACCCTCGCTCAAACCCTAAATCCTTTCCTAAACCCTAAACCCTCAAACTGAAACCCCAAACCCTCGCCGCTGTAGCCCCTAAACCCTGTTGGCTCTCCGGGGTCCTCTGGGGGTTTACAGCTTTGCTGCAGCTTCCCGTGCTTCTCTTCTGCGAGTTTTATTGCTGACGAATTCCCTGCTGCTGCCGCTGCTGCTGCTGCTGCTGCTGCTGCTGCGCAGGTCCTTAACACCATCCTCGGCCAAGCCCACCTGTGCCCCTGCCGCGCAGACCACCGCCTCGCCAAGCCCAAAGACAGCAGCCTCCTCCTTTTCCCCACTCCCAACTTGGTCAGCCCCCCTCCCCATGCATGCATGCATGCATGCATGCATGCATGCGTGCATGCATGCATGCATGCATGCATGCATGCATGCATGCATGCGTGCATGCATGCGTGCATGCATGCATGCATACATGCATGCGTGCAGGTTTGCACGCATGCGTGCATTTTGCCTGCGTGCGTGCATGCGCTCATACTCGCACGGTCCACGCATGCATGCGCGTGTGCATGCATGCCAACTTGCATGCATACACGCATGCATGCATGCATGCCCAGGCCAACTCGCAAGCATGCATGCATGCATGCGAGTTGGCCTGGTGGCGCTTGTGTGTCCGTCGCCTTAGCAGTAGCGTGGAGTGTACGTACACCGCACTTTATGCATGCGTTTGTGGGGTGGCGTTGCATGCTTTTGCTGCAGCTGTTTTTGTGCGACACTACTTGCCCCCCCTTCACTAAAGTGGACCCGAAGCACCCCGACGACATGATCGTGTGCAATGCAGGCGAGTCTAGGGTTTAGGGTTTAGGGTTTAGGGTTTAGGGTTCGGGGTTTGGCGCTGAGCCAGAAGCCACTGAGACCCTCAGGCAGCCGCTGCACGCCCATTTGCATGCGCGCATGCAAGAGCGCATGCAGCCCCAGCGTGCATGCATGCATGCATGCATGCATGCATGCATGCACTTTAAGGCTTTTTTCTCTCTTCAGATTGTTCTTTTGGGGACAGCCGGAAGTTCTACCGCTACGACAGCTGGACGCACAAAATAGAAAAGCTGCTGGTGCCGGAGTGAAGTGCAGCAGCAGCAGCAAGAGGCAGCAGCAAATAAAGAAGCACCAGCAGCAAAAGGAAGCAGCAAAATAAGCAAATGTTTGTTGAAGTGTTCAGAATGAAGATTTTAATTATAATGTAATTATATTATGTATATGATGCATTGCTGCAATGAAAAGGCAGTTTTAATTCGCATATTTGAAAGCGAACTTCTTATTAATTCTTTTTTTATTTCCGGGGCATGCTTTGCTGCTGCATTTGCATCTGCAGCAGCAGCTGCTGCTGTTGCTGCTGCTGCTGCTGCTACGCACTAGGCATTCAATTTGAATTGAAGCCACGGCCTAGTATAGCAACAAAAGACCCCCGGTAAAGCGCTTCTCCAGGATGTCCGCTTCAGGGTTTAGGGTTTAGGGTTTAGGGCTTAGGGTCTAGGCTAGGCATTGGCGGAAGCTCCTTATACAAAAGTCAACCATGGAGGGCGCGAGGCTGCTGCAATTGCTGCTGCTGCACTTCCTGCTGCTGCTGTTGTTAGTGCTGCAGTTGTTAGTGCTGCTGTTATTGCTGCTGCACTTGCTGCCGGGTCAAACTCGGAAACAAATAAATACTTAAATTGTTTTTAGCCTAAGTCTCATGGCTGATTGCAACTTGAATGTGCTTTAGGCGTGGAGAAGTGCAAGTAGGGTTTAGGGAGTTGAGGTTCACTGAAAAGAACTAGAATAAGTTCAATTTCATTTCACTAGTTTTCATCTTTGTTTTACATCTTCGTCTTTTTTGCAATCAATTTCGTCGCTTTTCCTCGTGACCAATGAGTGTTCTACCCAAGAACACATAAGCCTTTTACGAAACAGAAGAACAGTTAGTGAGGGAGGAGTTATTTGTGAGGAATTGGAATTAAAACGAGCTGGAAATGGTCCTTTGCAAAAGTTGAAAGTGAAACATGAATTTGAATCCGCAGAATGCGAACAGCTGGCGGAGCTGCACGGACACCCGAAACCCTTGTATGGTGTTTGCGAGCAGCTGCGCGAAAATGCAAAAAAGCTGCAAAATGGAACCAAATGACGCGATCTTTAGTCTTTTTAATTTGTTTTTCTGTCTTTTTACCCATTACTTCAATGGGAATTCGTTCAAGAGCGCCTCGAGCCGTCATTCAGAACCTGCTCATGTCACTGGTTGGGCGCACGCCTTACGTCACCGACAACGCTGAGGATGCGCGCACGACTCAAAGCCCCATGATGTACAACTTTTCGAAATGAAATTCATAATTATAAATCTTTGCAAATTCCCCATTCTCAATTTCGCCTCCAGATCCATTCATCTTGAAAAGGCTAAGGCAGCCGACACCCTCCCCTCGCCTTTCCACCGGCCATACGAAGGCAAGAACTTGAAATCGACCCCTCAGCCGCAGCTTTCTCTGAACAAAATGAATCATTTCACTTAAAAAATAAAATTAAAATTTTAATTGTTTATTTTTATCATTTTATTAATTCTTTTCCCGCAACAGAGTCAATTCAAGAAGGTGACGCCCCCAGATCCCGTTCCAAGTAAACTTGAAAGCAAGCCAATTTGAATTTTCAGAAATTGACGAACAAGACCAAAAGCTCGCCAAAGTGAGCAGCAAAACAATTTGCTGCAGCCAATTAAATCCAGAAAATAAAAGTGGAATTTATTTGTTTATTTATATCATTACTTCTTTTTTATTTTTCCAATTCATTTTTAATTTCTTCATAAACACATCCCGCAGACTCGGCAAGAAAAGGAGGCCCTCGAAGACGAGTGGCGGCGCCTTGTGCAGTCTTCCGTAAGTCCTAAACCCTAAACCCTAAACCCCAAACCCTAAACCCTAAACCCTAAACCCTACACCCTGGCAAACTGTTGTGCAGAAAACGGTGGTTTCCCTGTCCCATGGCCCTCCTTCTGCCATTGGTGCCTATCTGACGAGGTAGACAGCTGCTGCTGCTGCTGCTGCTGCTTAACTAAGTTGAACAAATTAAAAAGAATTACTAATTGTTTGCTGCTGCAGAATCCCCTTCTTGACACGCTATGGGCGGACTTACAAAACTGCAGCAGCTGCAGAGGCAGCCGTGGCAGCTCCTGGGCCTGAATTTTCTCCCATGCTGCTGCTGCAGCGCCAGCAGCTGCAGCAGCTGCAGCAGCAGCTGCAGCAGCAGCAGCAGCTCGTGATGCCGGTGCGTTTGCTGCCGCGCCTGCTGCTCAGTTCCACTGCCGGCTTCTTGCGGATAAGTGAATTTAAATTAAATAATTAAATGAAATTAATTAATTAATTAATTGAATTAAGTGATATAATTGAATTGTTCAGGAAAGAGACTTCGGAGGGAAACAAGAAACAAAAAGACAACAGCTTTTGGCAATTTGAACTTCTATCTCTGAGACACAAAAAGCGCGAGAAGTGGCACTAAATATGCACAACTGCTGCTGCTGCTGCTGCTGCTGCTGCACTGCAGCAAAACATGCAGCTTGTCTTTAACTGCTGCTGCTCTAGTCCTCAGCAGCTAATAGGGCCTCAAGATCCACTCCTTTTTGCTTTTCCAAATTCAAAAACATGAACCTGAGACGCACACGCAAAGCGACGCAGCGCTGCTGCTGCTGCTGCTGCTGCAGCTGCTGCAGCAGCTGCTGCTGCTGCAGCTGCTGCTGCTGCTGCAGCTGCAGCTGCTGCTGCTGCTGCTGCTGCTGCTGCTGCTGCTGCTGCTGTCGCCTACATCCTGAGCAGTAAAAGTGAGGCAGAGTCTTTCAGACCCGCACGCGCTGCATGCGTCTCAAGAGTGGCCTGAAGCGCCGGAAGGCGTTTGGGGTTTACGATTTAGGGTTTAGGGTTTAGGGTTTAGGGTTTGGGCGCACCGGAGGACGTGGGCGTCGTGCTGCAGCCGCATTCTGAAAGGATGAACAGCAGCAGGAAAAAGGTGACAGAGAATTTCGACGAAGTGTGTTGCTGCTTCTCCTTTTATTGCTGTTGACAAACCCCGGAGGCCCCGGTAGTAAACCCTCACGCTGCTGGCTGCAGCAAACCAGCAGCAGCAGCAGCAGCAGCAGCAGCAGCAGCAAAGCAAACGAAGTTCACTCTATTTATTTTCTTTTCTTTTGTTTTCTAATTATTCCTTTGCTTCCACCTCTTTGTTTCATTATCTGAACTTCTTTTAATTTCATTTTTAGAAATAAGAAATGAATAATTCAAATTTGCAAAAATGCGAAAGTTTTAATTATTTAGAACAAAGTTGAAACAAACAAATGTTAAATGCAAAATTAAACATGAAGAATTAATTATTTAATTTTTAATTAGCATTAAAAAATGTTAAATCAAAATAAAAAGAAATGAACATGAAATTCAGAAAACTTGAAAAGCTAATTTGCTGTTTTGCATTTCGCATTTCTTGAAATGAAATTAAATGAATTATTATGTCATTTATTTAATTAAATGAAAAAAGAAAGAAATAAATTAAATGACACTCTAGCTATAAACTCCAGAGCCCAAAAGGAATAAAACAGCAGCAGCCAGACGGACAAGAGCTGCTGCTGCTGCTGCTGCTGTATGCACATAAGCAGCAGCAGCAGCAGCAGCAGCAGCAACAGCCGCGGCTGCAGGCCTCGCGAGTCATTTGCTGCAGCACCGTCGCACGCACGTGTCTAGAATTGTTTTCTCTCCTTTTAAAATATTATTTATTTATTTATTTATTCAAATGGAAACTAAATTAATTATTCAAAAAGAATTAAATTAATTACCTTTTGCGCGCAGCAGCTGCAAGTAGTATGTCCTCACTATGCACTGAGTCTCGACTACACTCAGCTGGCCGCTCATCAGCAGCACAAGGCGATAGCTGCGGGCTCCGTAGGCTGCTGCTTGAGGTGCTTCTGCTGCTGCCACTGCTGCTGCAGCTTCTGCTGCTGCTGCTGCTGCTGCAGCTTCTGCTGCTTCTGCTTCTGCTGTTGCTGCGGCATCTGCTGCAGCTGCTGCTGGTGTTCCTGCAGCCGCTTCACGCGCGCCGGCTGCTTCAGCTTCTGCTGCGCCAGTTGCCGTTGCTGCTGCGGCTGCTCCTCGTGCTGCTGCTGCAGCTGCATGCGCTGGTGCTGCTGCAGTTGTTGTTGCACGGCCTGCTGCAGGAGCTGCTGCTGCTGCCCTCGGCTTCAGGATATTTCCTTCTGCTGCGCTGCGTGAGGGTGGCCGCGTCCTCAGTTTGGGGTTTGCTGCTACTGCTTTTGCTGCTGCTGCTTTTCCTGCTGCAGTTTTTGCTGCCGTTGCCTTCCCTGCTGCTGCCGCTGCTGCTCTCGCTGCTGCTGCTGCTGCCGTGAGGCTTGATGGCCTGTGCTGATATGAAAGAGAAGCAAAACCCTTATAATAATCACGAGAGCTACAGAGCAGGGGGCTCCTGTTGCTGTTGCTGCTGCTGCAGCTGCTGCTCCTGCTCCTGCTGCTGCTCCTGCTGCTGCTCCCGTTGATGGCCGAATTGCCGCAGAGTAAACGAGGTGGGTGTCGTGCTGCTGCTGCTGTAGCTGCTGCTGTCGTTGCTACAGTTGGTGCTGCTGCTGCTGCTGCTGCTGGGAAGGCGGTGAAGCCGATACGCGCAGCAGCAGCAGAACGGCTGCAACTCGGCGATGGGCCGGCAGCTGCAGCGGCAGTGGCTGCTGCTGCTGCTGCTGCTGCTGCCGATGCTGCTGCACCAGCAGCTGCCTGCGGAACCCTTAAACCTATAAATGCTGCATCTGCTGCATCTTTGTGTTCCCTTGGCCGGTGGGGCTGCACTCGCACCTGCTGCTGTTTTTGCTGCTGCTGCCGCTGCTGCTGCTGGCACTGCAGGCTACAACACCGCAGCAGGCCTCCAGCAGCCACTGACCTGTGGCGCCTCTGCTGCTGCTGCTGTTGCTGCCGCTGCTGCTTAAGTCTTATGCGATGCTCTTGGGGCGGTCTGCAGCGCCGTTCCTTCTCAGCAGCAAGGGAGAGGCAGCTGCTATCTGCGTGCAGCAGCAGCAGCAACAGCAGCAGCAGCAGCAGCAGCTGTGCTGCTGACAGACTTTGCGCTCCCCCAAGACGTAAGGACGTCATTAAGAGGATTTCCTCTAGCAGTAGCAGCAGCAACAACAACAGAATAAATTCGTTTTCATAAAAAGAAAGAAAAGATTAAAGAACTAAAATGGGGGGCCCCATGGTACTGCTGCCCGCAGGCAAGAGGCTAAGGGGCCCCCGGAGGGGCCCTTTTTAGGCAGTTTCTTCTGTGCCCTCCTGCTGCTGCTGCCGTTGCGTCTGCTGCTGTTGGTTCCGCTGCTGCTGCTGCTGCTGTCGCTGCAATCGTCGCTGTTGCTTCTGCTGCTGCTGCTGCTGCTGCTGCT
>NW_013542386.1:11042-14228 GCF_000499545.2 Eimeria tenella
TGCAGCTGTTGCTGCTGTCTCTAGATGCTTGTTTTTGTCGGGGAGGTACTGGCACGCGAATATGCTGCTGCTGCTGCTGCTGCTGCTACCCTTGCCGGCGAACTGCGGCGGGTGTTTGCCCTCAGCAGCAGCAGCTGCTGCAGCAACAGCTGCAGCAGCTGCAGCAACAGCCACAGCAGCAGTTTGTGTGTTTTCTCTGTGTCAGGCTGAGGGAGAGAAACGGCGAGAGTCCCTCTGCCTTCTTCTGCTGCTGGGCGTCGTGCCGCAGCAGCAGCAGCAGCAGCGGCAGCAGCAGCAAAAGTGACTGGATTTAGACGAAACAGAGACACAAGCAGCAAACTTTTTTGTATCAATTATATCCTTTTTAACTGGTTCTGCAGCTATCTAGAAGAAGCAAAATATAAAAACAAAGAAAACAAATAGACAGATAGGCAAAAGAGAAAGAGACACGAAGAAGGAAGGACAAGCAGCAGCAGCAGCAGCAGCAGAGACAAGAAGAGAGAAGAATTAAAGGAAGCAGAAAAAAGGAAACAAGGGATACGGAAAGAAAAGAGAAAGACACAAGAGATACCCACAGAGACAGCGAGAAGCAGCTGCAGCAAAAGTGACAAACAGCAGCAGCAGCAGAAGCAGCAGCAGCAGCAGCAGCAGCGGGGACTCGAAAAGTGACGAAAATATGAACAAAGAAACTCTCTTGATTGAGACAGACAGATTTCGGTGATGCTTGAACAAGTGCCTCTCTGCAGCCACGCTGCTGCTGCTGTAGCAGCAGCAGCAGCAGTAGCAGCAGGGCAGTGGGCTGCAGCAGCAGCAGTAACAGTAGCGCGGCCCTGGGCAGCAGCAGCAGCAGCTGCTGCTGCTGCTGCAGCCAAGGCGCAGGGCAGGGACGGGTCCCTGCAGCAAATGTGAATGGGCCAGAAGGACAGAAGAACTTCACCTTCCATTTGGGGCTTTTTGCTGCGCCTCAACGCATGCAGGGAGTCTGCATGCGCGCATCCAACAGCTCGCATGCATGCGCGGCTGCGGGAGCGCGCATGCATGCAGCGGCGCATGCAGGCAGGCATGCAGGGCTTGCATGCAGCGAGCGGTGCATGCACGGGTGCATGCACGCACGCATGCAGCGGCGGCTGCAGCGCGGACGCGTGCATGCAGCCCTGCATGCGCGCATGCATGCGCGCATGCACAGATGCATGCAGGGCTGGGAGAAACGCATGCGGGGCGGAGGCAGCGCGGGGCCGCCGCCGCGAGTGTCTGTACACCTGGCTGCTGCTGCAGCGCAGCGCAGCGGCGGGGCCGGAAAGGGTGAAGTGTACATACACCGCAAGCCTGTGGGACTCGCTCGACACCGGAAGCAAGGGCGCAAAAAGACTTTTATTTTAATCCAGAAGCAAAAAGAAATAAATCCAGAAGCTGGAAGAAGCTGGGGCGAAAGCCCTGCGCAGCTGCTGCGCCGAGACCCACAAAAACCCCCAGAGCTGCTGCTGCTGCTGCTCCGGAGCTGCTGCTGCTGCCGCTCCGGAGCTGCTGCTGCTGCTGCCCCAGCCAACCAACTCCTCTCTCTTTGCTTCCGCTCTGCGCCTCTCAGCTTCTTTAACAAACACAGGGGCACTAGGCCGCGCCCGCAAGACAAAGGGCGGCGAGGCGGCGCTAGAGCCCAGCAGCGGCTCGCTGCTGCTGCTTCTGCTGCTGCTGCTGCTGCAGCGCAGGCAGCAAAGGGCCCATCACTAAGAGCTACGTCTCTGCTGCTGAGACAAACAAGCATGAGAAACCAAACTCGAACAAGACTGCTGCGTCTCTCCCCCATGTTGCTGCTTCCGCTGCTGCTGCTATTGCTGCAGCAAAGAGCACGGGTGTACCTGCAGCTGCAGTTGCTTCTGCTGCTACCATTTATCCTGACGCCGCTGCTGCTGCTGCAGCAAGCAGCACTTTATTGTTGCCCTTCCAACCAATGCAGAAGCGGCAGCAGCAGCTCTCGCTGCTGTTGTTACCGGCTGCCGCCGCTGCTGGTCTGCTGCTAAAGTTCATGCTGCTGCTGCACCGCAGGCCGCTGCTGCTGCTGCTGCTGCTGCTGCTGCAACTAAGACCTGTAGTCGCTTCCCCGGGAGGTTTGCGTGGACGCGCATTCTTCTGTCTCTGCCAGTTTGCTGGCGGCGCTTTCTTCCGCGTGCTGCTGCCGCTGCTGCAGCTGCTGCTGCTGCAGCGGCTGCACAGCAGCAGCAGCAGGGGGCACAAAGCAGTCCCTAGTTCCCTCGGCAAAGGCTTCCGACTGCGGGGACAAAAGGGCCCGCAGCAGCAGCTGCTTCGGGGAAGGAGATCGAGATGTTCCCAGTTGCTGCTGCTGCTGCTTCGGGAGCGGCTGCTGCTGCTGAGGGTGAAGAAGCTCACAAGGCGCCGATGCTGCTCCCCGCAGCAGCAGCTGCTGCTGCGGGTGTTCTCTTGGGGCAGCGGAAGCGGGAGCTGACGCAGCTGCTGCTGCTGCTGATGCTGCTGCTGCTCCTGAGCTGCTGTCCAGCAGGGTGCTCGGGACGAAGCCCTCGGGGATGGGCTGCTGTTGCTGCTGCATTTGCTGCTGCATTTGTTGCTGCAGCTGCTGCTGCAGCTGCTGTGGGGTGTCCCGAGTTTCTCCACTTGCAGCTGCAACAATCTGCTGTTGCTGCTGTTCCTGCTGCTGCTCCTGCTGCTGCAGCTCGTGCTGGCGGCGGCTGAGCACTTGTTGTGCCGGGTGCAGAGGATCCTGCGGGCTTTGCTGCAGCTGCTGCTGCTGCTGCTGCTGCACGTGAGGCGCACCACCTGTTGTGTCGAGAGCCCCCCAGAGGCCCTGCTGCCCCCCATCAGAAATCTGGAAAGGCAAGTTTAAAATGTATTTATTTCTGTTTATAAATTGGTCTTGCTCATTTGCAGGTAAAGACAAAGGAGACACAGGAACAGCAGGGAGTCCCTTATCATTGACTGTCTCCAGCGGAGTTGTCTTGGCACAAAACATTTCCGTCCCCTGCTGCTGCAGCAGCAGCTGCTGCTGTTGCTGCTGTTGCTGCTGCTGCTTGTGCTTCTGCACCGTAAAAAGCAGGGACGAAGGCTGCAGTCCACCTGAGGCTGCAGGCGGGTACAAGGGGGGGAATATGGCATTGCCGCTTTTGCTGCTGCTGGCGCAGCTGCTGCTTGTTAGCGGTTTGCTGCTGCTGCAGG
>NW_013542387.1:0-228 GCF_000499545.2 Eimeria tenella
GGGGTGGCTGGCCGGCGGTGCGGCCTCCCCTCCGGGGCAAGTGGCTGGGGTGTTGCGCTCGGCTTTGCGGCGAAAGAAAGGGCAAAGTTGAATAATAAGAGAAGTTAAAGAAAGAAAAAACTTTTATTTCCGCGTTTGGATTGGGCGGTTGGCGCGGCGAGGAGGACCGTCGGGGCCCGCTCATGCGCCCAGGCTTGGAGCAGCAGCAGCAGCAGCAGCAGCAGCCCC
>NW_013542387.1:334-947 GCF_000499545.2 Eimeria tenella
AGTGGATTTTGCATTTATTTGGGACTTTGGGCTTTTGTAAGAGCCCCGGAGCGCCGGATCTGGCGGTTTGGGCGGCTGTCTGTCTGTGGCCTTCCCCCTGCCGGGTGCCTGCTGCTGCTGCTGCTGCTGCTGCTGCGGGTCCCCGGGGTTCGTTCGCTTTGTCTGTGGCTGAGGATTTCGAAAAGGGAAATTTTGGAAATGGAAACGTTCAAGAGGAGGCCCGAGGGCTCGCCGGGTGCGCTGGGGGCCCCCGGGGTGGCTGGGGGCAGCAGCAACGGGTACGTGGGCGGGCCGGTGAGCAGCAACAGCAGCAGCAGCAGCTACGGGCCCCCGAAGCGCGCGCGGGTGTCGGGCGCAGCAGCGGGAAGCGGGGAAGAAGCTGCTGCTGCTGAGGGGGGCCCCCCAGTGCTGCCAGTTTGTCTTCTTGTCTCCGACAACATCGCGGGGGCCCTCATTGGCAAGGGAGGCAGCACAGTTCGTGAGTTCGAGAGGACCACTGGTGCACGGATTTTCGTGCAGCGGAACTCGCTGGGGGCCCCCGAGCTGGCAGCAGCGAAGCAGGCGGTGCAGGAGACGCTGGGGGCCCTCGGGGGGCCCCTGGGGGGCCCCCAGG
>NW_013542387.1:983-1650 GCF_000499545.2 Eimeria tenella
CCCAGGCGCTGGACGTGGCGAAGATCGTCGCGATTGGGGGCCCCCAGCAGCAGCAGGTGCAGCAGGCGCTGCAGCAAGTGCTGGGCCTCATCAGCAGCCACCCCACGCATGCAGGCAAAGCTGCTGCTGCGCTGCTGCTGGTGCCGCAGCGCAGCGTGGGGGGCCTCGTGGGGCAGCGGGGAAAGACTATAGAAGAGTTAAGTTTGAAGTCCAGTACCCAAATAAGAATAGTGCCTGGAGTTGCTGCAGCAAACGGGGACAGGGCCCTCTGCATCGCAGCGCAGCAGCAGCAGCACCTTGCTGCTGCCATTCAGCTCCTGCTGCAGCAGCTGCAGCACCTCCTTGCGGCCCGCAGGATAGGGCCCCACGACTTCGAGTTCCTCATCGCCCTGGCCTCATCTGCGCAGCCCCGGGGCCCCCGGGGGCCCCGCGCCCTGGGCCCCCTGGGCCCCCTGGGGGCCCCCCTCCCGGCGGTGGTGCCCCTGGGGGCCCCCTCCCCCGGGGGGGCCCCCCCGGGCTTCTTCCCGTCCGCGGGCGCGTGGGGCCCCTCCTCCTCGCCCGCGGGGGCCCCCCTGGGGGCCCCCCCGCACGGCGTGCAGGGTTCCCCGGGGGCCGCGGGGGGCTCCCCCGCGCCGGGGGCCCCCGGCGCGCCCGGGGCCCCCGGGGC
>NW_013542387.1:1736-1953 GCF_000499545.2 Eimeria tenella
AGCTGCGGGGGCCTCGGGTGTTCTTCAGTGCTGTGCTTCGTGGTGCCCCAAAGACTTGCTGCCTGGATTGTGGGGCCCCAGGGCTCGCACGTGCGGGCCGTGCGGGAGGAGACGGGGGCCCACCTGCAGGTGCTGGACGAGGTCTCGGGCTTCACGGGCGAAGACGCCCGCGCTGCGCTGCGGGGGGGCCCCCCGGGGGCCCCCGGGGGCCCCCCCG
>NW_013542388.1:0-248 GCF_000499545.2 Eimeria tenella
CAGCAACAGCAGCAGCAACGGGCACAGCAGCGGCACCTGCTGCAGCAGCTGCAGCAGCAGGCCACACAGCGGCCACACGCAGCCCAGCAGCAGCAGCAGCTTGAATGTAAGGTGCAGCAGCAAGAGCCACAAACACAGCAGCTGCAAGAGCAACACCGTGAGCAGCAGCAAGAACAGCAGAAGCGTCAGCAGCAGCAGGAGCTGCAGCAGCAGGAACAGCAGCCGCAGCTGCACCAGCAACAGCAGCT
>NW_013542389.1:0-1492 GCF_000499545.2 Eimeria tenella
AAAGCCACAGCAGCAACAGCAGCAGCAGCAGCAGAAGCAACAACCGCAGCAGCAGCAACAACAACAGCTGCAGCAACAGCAAAAGCCACAGCAACAACAACACCAGCAGCAGCAGAAGCAACAACCGCAGCAGCAGCAACAGCAACAGCAGAAGCAGCAACAGCAGCAGCAGAAGCAACAACCGCAGCAGCAGCAACAACCGCAGCAGAAGCAGCAGCAGCAGCAGCCTGTTTCAAAGCCAGAGGCAAGCGGAAACCTCCCCTGCAGCAAAGCGAGCAGCACAAACAGCAGCAGCAGCAGCGTCGCCAAAGTGGCCAGCGACAGCAACAGCAGCGCCAATGGAGCCAAAAACACTAGCAGCAGCAGCAGCAACGGCAGTAGCAGCAGCAACAGTAGCAGCAGTAGCAGCAGCAGCAGCAGCGACGACCCTCTCTTCCAGCTGGAGGTGGAGGGAGACCCTGAGTTAGAAGAGCTGTTGAAGCCGACGCCAGTGAACGAGCAGCAGCAGCAGCAGCAAAGCAGCAGCAGCAGCAGCAAGTTCCAGCACCAGAGGCGGAGGCCTGGGCGGCAGAAGGACGCTGCAGCAGCAGATGCAGCAGCAGCAACAGCAGCAGAAGACACTAAGAAAGCTGACACCACTTTTTACCTTGCTGCAGGTCGCGCAGCAGCAGCAGCAGGTGCTGCTGCAGCGGGAGGAGCAGCATTTGCTGCTGGTTTTAATCTGCTGCTGCAGCGGCTCGGTCGGAGAATGGAAAAGGATGGGCTGCTGCTGCCGCTGCAGCAGCAACCCCCCGCAGCAGCAGCAGCAGCAGATGCTGCTGCTGGCTGCAATGGGGTGCAGCCAGCTGCATCAAACAGTGGCGCCCCACAGAGCAGCAGCAGCAGCAACAATGAAGGCGGCAGCAGCAGCAGCAGCAGCAGCGGTTTGTACCGCGTTGACCGCAAGGCGCTGCATGCAGCTCTGAAGCAGCAGCAAGTGCTGCTGGAACGAAAATATTTGTGCTCAGATGGGGGCCCCCTAAGGGGGCCCCTTGGCAGCAGCAGCAGCAGCACAGGGGACCGCTACTTTGCTGCTGATCTGCGGCAGCAGACTGACGGCCGCATGCGTGCTGCTGCTGCTGCTGCAGCAAGCCCGCAGCAGCAGCAGCAGCAAGCGGATGAGGCAGCAGATTCGCAGCGAATTGTTCTCAGCAACTTCGTCCGGCTGCTGCCGCTATGGCCGGAGCAGCAGCAACAGCAGCAGCAGCAGCAACAACAGCAGCAGAAGCCGCAGCAGAAACCGCAGCAGCAGCAGCAGCAGCAGCAGCTGGTAGTGCTGGAGTCCACTAAGGAGCACCTGCTGCAGTCGCATTTGTTTTTAATGGGCCTTCACAAAACTTCTCTTTCAGTTTGTTCTTTTTGTGCTGCTCTTGGCTGCCCGAGAAGCAGCACAACGAGGGAGCCCTGCCCGCGTAAGCTGCTGCTGCTGCTGCTGCTGCTGCTGCTGCTTCTG
>NW_013542389.1:1518-1681 GCF_000499545.2 Eimeria tenella
TGTGTTTTGCCTTGCTGCTTTCGTTGTCTGTCATCGACGCGGTGCTGCTGCTGCTGCTGCTTTGCTGCTGCTGCTTCAAGAGCAGCAGCAGCACCCCGACCCCCTCCCGCAGCCGCTGCAGCAGCAGCAGCAGCCGCTGCAGCAGCAGCAGCAGCAGCAGAAG
>NW_013542389.1:1705-2338 GCF_000499545.2 Eimeria tenella
CTGTTTGTGTTTGTGTTTAGGGGCCTTCTGCCCGCGCTGCGGCTCTGCTGCTTTCCGCTTCTCTTCGCACCGCTGCAGCAGCAGCCGCCTTTCCTTCATCCGCCACCTCTGGGACGTAAGCAGCCACTCCAACTAGCTAGCTAGCTAGCTAGCCAGCTAGCCAGCCAGCTAGCGTTGCTGCGTAGCTAGCCAGCTAGCACATTTGCATAGCTGCACGGTTAGCTAGCTGGCTAGCTAGCTAGCTGGCATAGCTGCATAGCTAGCTAGCTAGCTAGCTAGCTAGATAGATAGCTACCATAGCTGCATAGCTGTGTAGCTGGTTAGCTAGCTAGCTAGCCAGCTAGCTATTTGTGTGGTCAGATGAAGAAGTAGGCAGAGCCCTAGGCGGGCCGGCGAGCTGTACCCGCGTAGCTAGCTAACCTAGCTAGCTAGCTAGCTGGGTGGCTGGCTAGCTGGCTATTTAGCTAGCTAGCTAGCTAGATGGCTATTTGGCTAGCTAGCTAGCTAGCTATCTAGATATCTGGCTAGCTAGCTGGCTGGCTGCGTAGCTGCTGCGACTTTGCCTGCTCCTCGCTCTTGCCGCCCAGCTGCTGCTGCGTGTGCTGCTGCTGCTGCCTGTGCTGCTGCCGCTGC
>NW_013542390.1:0-246 GCF_000499545.2 Eimeria tenella
GACACGCCTGCAAGCCTGCTGCTGCTGCTGCTGCTGCTGCTGCTGCTTCTGCTGCTGCTGATGGTGCAGCAGCAGCTAGCGCCTCTCAGTCGGCCTAGCGACAAATCCAATTCGCATGCTTAAAATAACAACGAACAAAACAGGACTCTTTGCTTCTCTAGATGCTGCAGCAGCAAACAAGGGGGCCCGATGCACAGTCGGGGCTCCCAGCAGCAGCTGCTGCAGCTGCTGCTGCAGCAGCTGCTG
>NW_013542390.1:335-495 GCF_000499545.2 Eimeria tenella
CTGCTGCTGCCCTAGAGCACACGCTGCTGCAAGCAGCAGCCTGCAGCCGCCTCTGGGAGTGCTGCTGTTGCAGCTGTGGAGCAGCAGCAACAGCTTGCTGCTGCTGCGGCAAACAGCAGCAGCAGCAGCGGCGGCGGCTGCCTTCGCTGGGGTGTACGCA
>NW_013542390.1:665-821 GCF_000499545.2 Eimeria tenella
GCGTCCCGTTCAACTGGGCTTCCTGCTGCAGATAGTTGCAGCAGCCTTGTTGCTGCATCAAGTGGCCGTTCTGACTTCGGAAAAGCAGCAAATTGAGAATTGCTGCTGCTTCCCCCAGCTGCTGCTGCTGCAGCCGAACTGCTGCTGTTGCTGCTG
>NW_013542390.1:921-1300 GCF_000499545.2 Eimeria tenella
AAAGGGCCTGGAGGAATTCAGCTGGAGGGATGCAGATGCAACAGGAACTGCTGCTCTGCTGTTGGAGCTGCAACAGCTGCTGCTCCCAACGCTTCTGCTTGACTTTAAGAGTGGCCGCGTCTTGCTTAAGTTCCAGCTGCTGCTGCTGCTGCAGCTGCTGCTGCTGCAGGAAGCGCAGCTCCCCAGATGCCCTGCAGGCCCCCAGCAGCTGCTGCAGCTGCAGCAGCACCGAAGGAGGGGTGCGCAACAGCTGCAGCAGCATACACCTTACGTGACAAGAGAGGAAGGAGCGAAGGGTGGAGAAGCTGCTGCTGTTGCTACTGCCGCTGCTGCTGTTGCTGCCGCTGCTGCTGCTAGGAATGCCGGTATGGCTGGTGGG
>NW_013542390.1:1464-1655 GCF_000499545.2 Eimeria tenella
AGTGGTCACAGGGCCGCAGGAGGCAGTGGTCCATTGCCTCTTGAGAGTTCAGCAGCCGCTGGGGCTCTGCAGCAAAACTGTTGCGGTGCAGCAGCGCGTAAGCCGAGAGAAAGTACAAATAGCAGACGCCAGCATCCCCCCTCTCGCCCTGCAGCAGCAGCAGCAGCAGCAGCAGCAGCAGCAGCAGCAGG
>NW_013542390.1:1695-2457 GCF_000499545.2 Eimeria tenella
AAGCGCCGCGGCCCCAGCACCCGCAAGTGCGACAGCGACAACCGCACCCACACCGGAGCCCCCCCACCCCAGCAGCAGCAGCAGCAGCAGCAGCAGCAGCAGCAGCAGCAGGGGCAACTCACGGCCAAGCTGAGGAGGCAGTGGACAGCAGCAAGAGCTGCGCGGGGAGAACTAAATCTCCCCAAGACAAGAGAGTGCAGCAGCGGCAAATGAGCCCACAGTGGATCTCCCGTGAGACTTTCGAGAGCAGCAGATACAGCAGGGCTGCTGAACTGCAGCAGCAAGCTGCAGCACCCCACACCGCAGGCGCAGCACGACGGGTCGCCACCGCCAGCAGCAGCAGCAGCAGCACCAGCAGCAGCAGCGCAAGGAGCTGCAGTCGCTGCTGCTGCTGCTGGGAGGGGGTACTCGTTCTTTGCTCTGTAGGCGCTGCTGCTCCTGCTGCTGCTGCTGCTGCTGCTGTTGCTGCTTACCACCAGAACTTTGCGGCAGCGCGGGAAGACTGAAGGGCGTCCTGTGGCGACAGAAGCAGCCAGGGAGCAATCCGCTGCAGCAGCTGCTGCAGCAGCAGCACGAGCTGCAGCAGCGAGGGGGCAGGCTCAAGAAAGCTCAAAGCAGCAGCAACATCATGGAGTCCTTGCCAGTAGCAGACGGACCGCATAAGACAGAAGCAGCGCAAAGCAGCAGCAGCAAGCTCGCGCCGCTTATCTGCAGCAGCAGCAGCAGCTGCTGCTGCTGCTGCTGCTGCTGTGGGGGGGGGAT
>NW_013542390.1:2571-3006 GCF_000499545.2 Eimeria tenella
GCTCAGGGGAGCACTGAGCTGCTGCTGGCTGCAGCCAGCGTTGCCGCAGCAAGTCGCCCTCAATGAGGTGCAGATCCAGCAGCTGCTGCAGCAGCAACAGCAGCAAAGGCAGCAGCAGCACATCAGCAGCTCTTGCAGGCCCCTCGAGCTAGGGCTGCAGCAGCGTCGGCCCCAGCAGCAACAGCAGCAGCAACAACAGCAGCAGCTGCTGCTCCCGAGACAAGGAATTATGCTGCGACATGCATGCTGCGACATGCAGCGAATGAAGCCCGGAAATAGCAGCAGCAGCAGCAACAGCAGCAGCAGCAGCAACAGCAACAGCAGCGGCGCCGCCTCCTTACCTCTGCTGCATCTTCGAATTCGTCTCCTGTGGCTGCCCGTTGCTGTTGCTGCTGCCGCTGCTGCTGCTCCTCTTGCTGCTGCTGCAGCGCAGCC
>NW_013542390.1:3026-3212 GCF_000499545.2 Eimeria tenella
CTTTGCTGCTGCCACTTCAGCAGCACTGGAGGGCAGCAGCCGCAGCCACAACTCTAAAGAAAATAATTCACACGTGTCTTGTTTTGTTGCTGCAGTTGGGGTGTACGTACACCTGGCCGCTCGCGCTGCTGCTGCTGCTGCAGCTGATGCTGCCGCGTCCGTTGATGCGGCAGCAACGCCACCAGC
>NW_013542390.1:4134-4573 GCF_000499545.2 Eimeria tenella
TGCCGCTGATGGTTTTTGCCCTCTCAGGCTCGCTGTCGCTGCTGCTACTGACCCAAGTGCATTCTGTGCTGCTGTCCTTGGGTTTGCTGCTGCTGCTGCTGTTCTTGCTGCTGCTGCCACTGTCTTCCTTTGCTTCCCTCAAAAGACTCAGCAAGACTGCCGGAGGCGTTTGCGGCTTTTCGTGCTGCTGTTCGTTTGCTTGCTGCTGCTGTTGCTGCAGCTGTTGCTGCAGCTGTTGCTGCAGCTGTTGCTGCTGCTGTTGCTGCAGCTGTTGCTGCTGCTGCTGCTGCTGCAGTACGGGGGATTTGGGAGAGGGTGGGTAGCCATCTATGCGACCAAACGGTTTGCTGCTGCTCCGAGCTGCAAAAAACCCATATGGCGTAGCAGCAGCAGCAGCAGCAGCAGCAGCCTCCGCTGCTGCTGCCACAGCAGCTGCCTC
>NW_013542390.1:4628-5277 GCF_000499545.2 Eimeria tenella
GGGCTTCTTTACTCAGCGGCGTCGGCAGGACGCCCTGGCGCTGCTGCTGCTTCTGCTGCTGCTGCTGCTGCTGCATGCAGCTGTATGTGATATGATAATAAGCTTCTGGCGTAAACACGAGCCCGGAATCATCGAGCTCTTTAGCTGCACTAAGTTGCTGCTGCTGCTGCTGCTGTGGCTCCAACCTAGGTGCAGCAGCAGCTGTAGACACTGCAGCTGACGAAGAATCTCGTTGCTGCACTGCTGCTGCTGCTGCTGCTGCTGCATCTAATGACTGCTGCTGCTGTCCTTCGGACTGCTCTGCGGCAAACGCTGAGGCCGATGCGAAGCGCATGCAACCTTGCGCTGCTGCTTCTGCTGTTGCTGCTGCTGCTGTTGCTGCTGCTGCTGTTGCTGTTGCTGCTGTTGCTGCTGTTGTTGTTGCTGCTGCTGGTGCTGCTGCTGCTGGTGATTTTACTGTATTGTTTCTGTTACACTTGGCCTCCTCAAAGGCAGGAAATGCTTCGCTTGTGTAATTGCTGCTGCTGCCGTTGCTGCTGTTGCCCAGAAGGCTGCAGGGCTGCTGCTGCGCCTGCTGCTGTTCCTTCTGCTGCTGCTGCAGCAGCAGCAGCTGCTGCTGCTGCTGCTGCTCGCTGTTTCTGAGCAGCCA
>NW_013542390.1:5335-5605 GCF_000499545.2 Eimeria tenella
GCAACGATTCGACGGGCTGCTGCAGCTGCGGACTTGCCGCTGCAGCTGAAGCAGGAAAGCATATGCTGCTGGCGCTGATGCTGCTGCTGCTGCTTTCGCTGTTGCTGCCCTTGATGCTGCTGCTCTCCCCTATGCTGTATTCGTTGCTGCTGCTGCTGCTGCTGCTGCTAGAGACCAGCTTCCGAGGCAGGCCGGAGCTTCGGCGTGCAAAGGGAGAGACTTGCCGATACTGTGGCATCTGCAGCAGCACCTGCTGGTTCTGCTGCTGCT
>NW_013542391.1:0-1343 GCF_000499545.2 Eimeria tenella
GGCCAGTCGAAGTGGCGGTGGAAAGAAGAAGCCAAAGAGACAATGGGTTTTAGTTTCGAAACCCTAAACCCTAAACCCTAATTGCAAACCCCCGCAAACCCTCTCCCAAACCCTGAACCCTAAACCCTAAACCTAAACCCTTATTACACACCCACGCAAACACCCTCTCTCCAAGCCCTAAAACCCTAAACCTTAAACCCTAATTACAAACCCGCACAAATCCTTTCCCCAAACCCCAAACCCTAAACCCTAAACCCTAAACCCTAAACCCTAAACCCTAAACCCTACCGGGATGTTGCTTTTAAGATTCTTTTGAGAAAAGACGCAGTTTTGCTGCTGCTGAATTAAAGAGATAAAACCCAAAAACCCTCGACCCCCCATCGAGCTCGCCACCAGCAGCTCCGTGCCCTCGGGGCCTGCACACAAACCCTAAACCCTAAACCCTAAACCCTAAACCCTGAAAACTAAACCCTAAACCCTAAACCCTAGTAAATAGTGAGGCCTAAAGCCAGGCCGCTCAAAAAATGCGTGAACGGAGTGGCTCTTCAACGCGCAGCAGCAAGACCGCCTCCCCCCACCACCTTCCAAACCCTAAACCCTAAACCCTAAACCCTAAACCCTAAACCCTAAACCCTAAACCCTAAACTCTAAACCCTAAACCCTCGCGCCCCGCCAGCAGCCGCCGCGCAGTCCCCTGCGGCGCCGCCCTGCGCAGCCCCCCTCCCCCTCCCCTTCCCCAACCCTAAACCCTAAACCCTAAACCCTAAACCCTAAACCCTAAACCCTAAACCCTAAACCTTGCCTGAAGTGATCATGAGGGGCTGGCGCGGCATGCAGAAAATGCGCGTCACTCCTTGTTTGTGCGCTTCTTGAAGAGTCCCTAAAAGAGTGCCTTGCTGCAGTCCCCAGACGCAGATGTCTCCGTTGCTGGCGCCGCTGAGGAGCGTTGCTGCTGCTGCTGCTGCTGCTGCTGCTGCTGCTGCTGCTGCAGCGTCGCTGCGGAAGGCCAGCGCACACACTGCACCTTGTGCTGCTGCTTGCTGAAACTGCAGCAGCAAATCATCTTTCTTCAAATCTATTATGCAGATTCTCCCGCTGCTGAACCCCACAGCCACAACATCGCAGCAGGGACTTTGCGCAATCGCAGTCACGCTGCTGCTGCTGCTGCTGCTGCTGCTGCTGCTGCAGCAGGTGTAGCTGTGGATTCGCTGCGCAGTCGCGAAGTTCCACAACTCCAAGTGCTGCTGTCTTGCAATTAAAATTTTATTCAAATATGTCTCCGGGTGGAAGACGCAGCTGACAGCAGCAGCAGCAGCAGCAGCAGGAGCAGCAGCAGCAGCAGA
>NW_013542391.1:1443-1692 GCF_000499545.2 Eimeria tenella
CAGCAAAAAGATCGTAGATCCAGACTGAGGTGTCTGTACACCCGAGCGCGAGGAAGCGGCCGTCGGGGGAAAACGCAAAGGTGGAAATGGAAAAGTTTGAAGGGTTTTTGAAAAAGCGAAAAAATGAAAAAGAAAATAAATCCAAAAGTCCCACCACTCCGTTTCTAAACCCCACAGCTGTACATACACCCCACTGACACACCCCACACACGCCTCCGCCTTTGCTGCCGTCCGGCAGCAGCAGCAGCT
>NW_013542391.1:1738-1995 GCF_000499545.2 Eimeria tenella
GCTGCTGTAGGAGATGAGGACGGACCCCACAACCAGGAGCCCGTCGACTGCATGCACTTCGGGGTGTCTGTACACCCGAAGCAGCAGCAACCTTCGGAAGCAAAAAATTTTATTTTTAATTCCAACGAAGACTTCCTGTTCTGAGGTGTACAGACACCTCACGCGTCCCGGCAGCAGCCCCGACTGCAGCTGCTGCTGCAACCGCCCCACGTCGTACAGCGTGTAGCTGCTGCTGCTGCTGCTGCTGCTGCTGCTGC
>NW_013542391.1:2038-2211 GCF_000499545.2 Eimeria tenella
GCTGCTGCAGCAGCAAATCAAACCCTCGCTCCCCTTCACGCAAACCCCAAAAGGCACTTCTCCGCAAACTTGTCCCAACAGCCGACTCACTCGAAACATTCGGCTGCTCCCCAACACGGGGGGCCCCCCGGGGGTCCCCTGGGGGCCCCCCGGGGGGCCCCCCTGGGGGCCCC
>NW_013542391.1:2243-2579 GCF_000499545.2 Eimeria tenella
CCCCTTGGGGGGCCCCTGGGGGGCCTCCTGGGCCTCATCTGGGGTCTCCTCCAGGGGACCCTTGGGGGGCCCCTCGGGGGGCCCCTGGGGGGCCCCCTGGGGGGCCCCCTCTTGGGGGGGCCCCTGGGGGGGGGCCCTCTTGTTGGCGGACTTTTTGGCTTTCATCTGAGGTGTAGATACACTGGAAACCCCACAAGTGCTGGGATCGGGATCGGGATCGGGGAGAAGACGATCCCGGCTGTCCCTGTGGAGCCCGCGAGGGTTTAGGGTTAGGGTTTAGGGTTTGGGGGGGCGGGGCGCAGCCGCTGCTGCCGCCGCTGCGGCTGCTGCTGCTGC
>NW_013542391.1:3218-3382 GCF_000499545.2 Eimeria tenella
CACTATTATTCCTCAATTTTTCAGTGTACTTAACTGCTGCTGTTTTTTATTTTAAAATTTTGTTGCTTAGTGCAGCAGAAGGAGAAGCAGCAGCAGCAACAGCAGCAGCAGCAGCAGCAGCAACAGCTGCAGCAGCAACAGCTGCAGCAGCAGCAGCAACAGCT
>NW_013542391.1:3577-3945 GCF_000499545.2 Eimeria tenella
AGTAACATAAGCAGCAGCAGCACCACCACAGTAGCAGCAGCAGCAGCAACAGCAGCTACGCAGCAGCAGAGGCAGTAGCAGCAGCAGCAGCAGCAGCGTGTCGCTTGTAGGTTCAGGCTGCAGCCGCCTCTGTTGTCGGAGTTGAGGTGTACGTACACTCCAGTTGCGGCAAATGCATGCAGGTCTATAAAGTGTTTCATTTATTTCTTTTTTTTAAATTTATTATTTTTTTATTTTTTGTTTTTATTTTTGTCTCATTTTGCTGCCTCCTGTTCACAAGCAGCAAAAGGACCTATTCTCGAGAGCAGCTAGCCACAGCTAGCTACAGCTGGCTACAGCTAGCCACAGCTAGCCACAGCTAGCTGCAG
>NW_013542392.1:0-319 GCF_000499545.2 Eimeria tenella
CACCGAAGCAGCAGCAGCAGCTGCTGCTGCTGCTGCTGCTTCAGCAGAGCCCTGGGGGTTATCTGCAGAAGCGCAGCAGCGAATTCGCAGCTCACTTAACAAACAAGCAAATAAATAAAGAGAATTAAATGGAATAAAACAAAAAATAAATAAATAAATAAATTAAATAAATAAATAAAATAAATAAGCAAATAAATAAACAAAGGGGACTCACCACGCGAATTTGCGTCTTCAGCTGGGCACTTTTCCGCGACCACAGCTCATACTTCCTGCAGCAGCAGCAGCAGCAGCAGCAGCAGCAAAGGCAGCAGGAGCAGAG
>NW_013542392.1:419-570 GCF_000499545.2 Eimeria tenella
GAGCACCAAGTGTTTGCAGCCGCTGCAGCTTGAAGGCAGCGAACAGTAGCAGCAAAACGCGCAGCAAGAAGCCGCCTAAGAAGTTCCACTAAACATGCTGCTGCTGTTGCTGCTGCTGCTGCCGTTGCTGCTGCTGCTGCTGCTGTTGCTG
>NW_013542392.1:1134-1957 GCF_000499545.2 Eimeria tenella
CTGTTGCTGCTGCTTCCGCTGCTGCTGCTGCTGCTGCGGCAGCAGCTGTGGGGTCGGGGGCCTTATCTGCATTCTCTGCAGCGCAGCATCCAGCCGCTGCTGCTCCTTCAGCATGTGCTGCTGCTGCAGCCGCAGCAAAGGGATGTGGTCTCTTAGAAACTCGCTGCAGACATAAAGCAGTGAGCTGTATGTACATCTCAGCAGCAGCAGCAGCAGCAGCAGCAACAACAGCAGCAGCAGAGGTCTAACCCGTCCGGAAGCAGCAGCCAGTGCCCCTACGAGTTTGCACAGCAGCACAGCAGCAGCAGCAGCAACAGCACCAGCAGCAGCGCAGCAGCAGTTGCTGCTGCTGCAGCACGGGGTGTACGTACACCTCTAGGATCTCCTTGAGAATTGTTTCTTGCTTCTGCTGCACCTTACGCAGCTGCTCGCAAAGGACTGAGTCCAGGATCTTTTCAGTTTGCTGCACTAGAGCATTGATTTCCTCCTGTGGGGCCCTCATTGCCTCTTGCTGCTGCTGCTGCTGCTGCTGCTGCTGCTGCTGCTGGTGCTGGTGCTCGTGGTGCTGTCGTTTGCGGCCTCTGCGGTTGCTGCAAGCTTGCAGCTGCTGCTGCTGGCTGCGGCAATGCTGCTGCTGTCACTGCTCCAGCTGCTACTGCTGCTGCTCCAGCTGCTGCTGCTGCTGGTGCTGCTGTTGCTGCTGCTGCTGTTGCTGCTGCTTGGCGTGTGGTGTTGAACAGTCTAGAAGCCGCCTCCTGTGGCCGCAACAGCTTTGCTGCTGCTGCTGCAGCAGCCGCCGCTGCTGCTGCTGCTGGGTGGGGGC
>NW_013542392.1:2023-2636 GCF_000499545.2 Eimeria tenella
TGTCGAGACAAGGGCAGCAGCAGCAGCAGCAGCAGAAGCAGCAGCAGACTGTGCTACTGCCTTATATAAATACCTCGTAATATTCAATGATTTCGGGCTCAGTGCAGCAGCTGCAGCAGCAGATGCCGCTGTTGCTGCTGCTGCGGCTGCGAATTGCCGATCTAAAAATGCGGCTGTCGCTGCTGCTGCTGCTGCTCCTGCTGCTGCTGCTGCTGGGTACGCGGAACTGCAGCAGCAGCAGCAACAGCCAGAATTTCTAAAAGAGACGAAAATACAATAGTGGTATTAAGCTGCTTCTTTGAGGCTTCTGCTGCATGCAGCACCAGCAGCGTGACCTTGGCTTGCTGCCGCTCGACGTGGGGCCAGCAGCAGCAGCAGCAGCTGCTGCTGCTGCTGCATGTGGGGCGAGGCTTCTGCTGCGGCTTCTTTCTTCTGCTGCTCATCTTATTTCAGGTGTTTCTCTGGCGCTTTATTTTCTTTTTGCTGCCTTAAGGACAATTGCTGCTGCAGTCTCTCGCTGAAAAGTGAGCTGGCTGCTGCTGCTGCTGCTGCTGTTTCTGCTGCTGCTGCTGCTGCTGGCGTTGTCGGCCTTCCCATAGAGAGGAGGGCGTCG
>NW_013542393.1:0-348 GCF_000499545.2 Eimeria tenella
GCTGGCTGCAGCTGTCCCTGAGAGGCGGCGCCTGGGGCGCAGGGCGGCTTGCGCAGAGCGCAAACCCTAAACCCTAAACCCTAAACCCTAAACCCTCGCAATGGACGCCTACGAGTGGGCGGGAGAAGGGTTTTTGGAGGAAACTGACGAGCAGCAAAGGCTGCTGAACTCGCTGCCTCTCGTGCTGCAGTTGGGCAGCAGATTTGTGCGGCTGGGGCTCGCAGGTGTACATACACCTCACTTGCTGCTGCAGGCCCCCTTCCTGCCCACGCAGGGGCCCCACAAGCTGCCGCTGCTGCCTGCTGCGCCCCCCGCAGCAGCAGCAGCAGCAGCCAGCCCCCCAGCCCC
>NW_013542393.1:391-1422 GCF_000499545.2 Eimeria tenella
CCCCCAGCAGCAGCAGCAGCAGCAGCAGCAGCAGGGGCGAAGGCCGCAGCAGCAGCGTCGGAGCTGCTGCGCAAGGCCAGCAGCCGGCGCCCCCTCGCTGCGCTGCCCAGCCGGAGCCCCGCCCCCAGCAGCAGCAGCAGCAGCAGCAGCAGCAGCAGCAGCAGCGTGAGGCTGCTGAGCCTGCCGGAAGAAGCAGAACTGAGTCATGCTGCTGCTGCTTTCCTTTATGCTGCACTTCGGGCTTGTGCTGCTCGCAGCCTTTCCAGCCGCCCTTTGCTGCTGCTGGAGGGGCCCCTAACCCCCCCCGCTCTGAAGCAAAAGTTCGTCGAGCTTCTCCTCAACCACTTCCAAGTAAACCCTAAACCCTAAACCCTAATCCCTAAACCCTCGCCCGCCGCCCGGGCCCACCCGCTCCCCCCGAGCTCCCAGCCTGCAAAAAACCAACTCCCAACTCCCTTTCCTCACTCCACGGCTTAGGGTTTAGGGTTTAGGGTTTAGGGTTTAGGGTTTAGGGTTTAGGGTTTGAGGCGCAGGTCCCATGGGTTTCCTTTCTTTCGGATTTGGTGGCCCCGCTTTACACCTGCGGAATCGACACGGGACTTGTGGTGGACGTCGGGTACCCTAAACCCTAAACCCTAAACCCTAAACCCTAAACCCTAAACCCTAAACCCTAAGCGTTGGTTTCTCAACGCCTCGTCCGAACCCCTAGCTTGGCGGGCCTTGTGCTGCAGCGACTGCAGCAGCGCCGCTGCTGCTGTAGCTAGGGCTGAACAGCCTCCGACGAGGGTTTAGGGTTTAGGGTTTAGGGTTTAGGGTTTACAGGTTCACTAGCTGCCGCGCACAACCCATTTGCTTCGGGTCTCCGCTGCCTTGCGCCCTCCGCGTGTCGAACGGCGGCGCTGCTGCTGTGCTGCTGCAGCTGCAGCAAAGCCTCATAGCAGCAGCAGCAACTCAGGCACAGAGAAGAGCAGTAAGCAGCAGCAGCAGCAGCAGCAGCAGCAGCAGCAGCGGCAGCAGCAGCAGCAGCTGCT
>NW_013542393.1:1498-1630 GCF_000499545.2 Eimeria tenella
AGAAGCTGTGCAAGAGCTTTTATACATGCGCTGTTTGCTGTGCTGCTGCTGCTGCTGCTTGCTGCTGCTGCTGCTTGCTGCTGCTGCTGCTGCTGCTGCTGCTTGCTGCTGCTTGCTGCTGCTTGCTGCTGC
>NW_013542394.1:0-214 GCF_000499545.2 Eimeria tenella
GCTGCTGTTTTTGATGCTGTTGCTGCTGCTGCTTTTGATGCTGCCGCTGTTGCTTCTGATGCTGCTGCTGCTGCTTTTCTTGCTGCTGCTGCATTTGCTGCTGCTGCCCCCTCGCCGCGCCGCAGCAGCAAAACCCCAATTCAGGGTGTGCCCCTTTGCTGCTGCTGCTGCTGTTGCTGCTGCTGCTGCTCAGTGGGCGGGGCGGGGGGGAGGG
>NW_013542394.1:358-729 GCF_000499545.2 Eimeria tenella
ACAGCAACCCCAGATCTGCGGGCCATTGGAAAGAATACTTTTCTGCAGAAGGAAGGCCTTATTACCATAATGAATTAACTGGAGTTACAACTTGGGAAAAGCCCCTGGAGTTCCTGCAGGGGCCCCCCCCGGGGCCCCCGGGGGCCCCCCAGGGGTACGGGGGGCCCCACCAGATGGGGCCCTACGCAGCCATGCCCCATGGGGGCCCCCAGGGCGCTGCTGCTATGGACGACGCTGCAGCAGGAGCTGCTGGCAGGGAACAAAGCGGTTAGCTGCTGCTGCTGCTGCTGTTCTTGTTGCGGAGGCTGGTGTTGCTGGTGGTCTTGCTGCTGCTGCTGCTGGCGGTGCTCTTGCTGCTGCTGCCGCTGCTG
>NW_013542394.1:788-1050 GCF_000499545.2 Eimeria tenella
GCTGCTGCCGCTGCTGCTGTTACCGCTTTTGCTGCTGCTGCGGCTCCACCGCCCTGTATCGACGCACCGAATTAGGCCACACCAATAGCGCCTTTGCTGCTGCTGCTAGCGCGTTTGCTGCTGCTGCTAGCGCGTTTGCTGCTGCTGCTAGCGCGTTTGCTGCTGCTGGCGCCGTTTTCGCTGCTGCTGGCGCCGCTTTCGCCGCTGGCGCCGCCGTTTTCGCTGCTGCTGCCGCCTTTGCTGCTGCTGGCGCCGCTGGTGC
>NW_013542394.1:1094-1453 GCF_000499545.2 Eimeria tenella
CGCGCGCTGCTGCTGCTGCCGCCGCTGCAGGCCCGCCGGGGGCGAACATCTTCGTCTTCCACGTGCCGAACGAGTGGAACTACTTCGACCTGCTGAACTCGTTTTCGCAGTTCGGGCCAATTGTGTCCGCGAGAGTGGCCATGGACCGGCAGACTGGCCGCAACAAAGGCTACGGCTTTGTGTCTTTCGAAACTCCCGAAGCAGCAGCAGCAGCAGTTGCTGCGATGAACGGCTTTTTGGCCGGCGGCAAGCGCCTCAAGGTGACCATCAAGAAGGGGGAGGAGCAGCACGCGGTGCGGGCGTCTCCGGGGGCCTACGCGCCGCAGCCTGCGGCGGCGCTGGGCGCGGGGGGCCCCCAG
>NW_013542394.1:1550-1708 GCF_000499545.2 Eimeria tenella
ACTCCGGCGCGCACGGCGGCTTCGGGGGCCCCGGGGGCCCCCAGCAGCAGCGCTTCGCCCCCTACTGACGGCTGGGGTTTAGGGTTTAGCGTTTAGGGCTTAGGGCTTAGGGTTTAGGGTTTAGGGTTCGCCGCCGCGGGCGCGCGGGCGGACGGCGC
>NW_013542395.1:0-226 GCF_000499545.2 Eimeria tenella
CCAGCACCAGCAGCAGCAGCAGCAGCAGCAGCAGCAGCAGCAGACCGTTGGGCAGCGTGAGCGCCGCAGTCCACACGTTGCCTTCTCTCCACTGCAGCGGCGCTGCTCTCTCAACAGCCCAGCAGCCCAGCGAGGCGTCGCTGCCCACAATGAAGACGTCTTCGCCGAACTGCAGCAGCAGCAGCAGCAGCAGCAGCAGCAGCAGCAGCAGGTGCACGCTTGCTGC
>NW_013542395.1:326-449 GCF_000499545.2 Eimeria tenella
AATTTTTTGATTTGTTTTTGAGTTTGTTTCTTCTAGGGTTTTATTTCCTTGCTTTGGAGGGAGGGGTTGAGGAATTTGGGGAGGGTTTTCGAGGGTTTGAGGGTTTTGGAGGGTTTGGAGGGT
>NW_013542395.1:474-1294 GCF_000499545.2 Eimeria tenella
ACATGTACCGAAAAGGACCAAAGAAAACAAACAAATAAATGAATAAATAAATGAATAAGTAAAAAAATAATAAATATAAAATTTAAGCAAATGCGAATAAGTGCAGCGGCGTATGCATCTGCATGCGCTGCGTATAAATAAGTACATAATTTATGAATGTATATTTCAGAAGTATAAATAAATACATTTAAGAACATATTTTTAAAATTATATTTTATATATATTTGTAGTTATGAATTTCATTTATCTAATTTTCCAGAAATGCAAATTAAAACGTTCTGCAAACACTGAGGTGTACGTACACCGCAACACACGCACACACAGCAGCAACGCAGCCTTCAAATCTGCAAGCACTACTGGGGGCAGCAGCAGCAGCAGCAGCAGCAAGGGCACCTGAGGCCCTGTGCTGCACATCTGGTGCGCCGCAGCTGCTGCTGCTGCTGCTGCTGCTGTTGCTGCTGCTGCTGCTGCGCGTTAGGCAGTCAGGCCCGCGTCTCACCGTCAGCACGCCCGCTTCCCCGCCACACTGGAGACAGCAGCAGCAGCAGCAACAGCACCCCATCCCCAGCAGCAGCAGCACCCCAGCAGCAGCAGCAGCAGCAGCAGCAGCAGCAGCAGCAGCTGACCCTGGTGGGGAGGTGGAGCTTGAAGAGAAGTTTGGTCTGCGCGTTTTGCTTCTCCCTTTCAATTACTTCTTCAAGAGCTCTTTGATAAATTTCCAACTTTCTTTCCATCAGCCGCTGCCGGTACTTCTCCCGCACCCGCAGCCGCTCCTCTTCGCTGGGGGGGCCCCTGCGGGCCCCCTGCTGCTGCTGCTGCG
>NW_013542395.1:1371-1937 GCF_000499545.2 Eimeria tenella
GGTTCATGTTCGGCTGTGCGGGGGAGGCCGAGGCGCCCGCTTCTTCGCGGCCCTGCTGCGGAGGCGAAGCGCGCTGCTGCTGCTGCTGCTGCTGCAGGTGCTGCTGCGACGGGGGCGAGGCCCTGCAGCCCTCGCTGTCCTGCTGCTGCAGGTGCCGCGGCGAGTCAGCAGCAGCAGCAGCAGCAGCCTCCGTGCTGCGCTGCCTGTAGAACAAAGCAGGGGCCTCAGCAGCACCTGAAAGGTGGGGGAAAGGGCCCCCCATGCCCACAGCAGCAGCGCCCTCCATGCGCCAGTGTCCCTTTTGCTGCAGCAGCTGAGGAGCTGCTCTTTCGTGCTGCAGCGGGCGTTTCGCCTGTGCTGCTGCTGCTGCTGCTGCGGCTGCGGCTCCTGCTCCTGCTGCTCTTGCTTCAACTGTGCTCGAGCAGCATACACAAAACTAGACACAAGCAGGAAGCCTCGGGATTCTCTCTTTATGGGTGGGGCGGCCGCGCAGAGAAAAGCGAGGAAGGGCTCGGCGCAGCAACTTGCTGCTGCTGCTGATGCTGCTGCTGTTGATGCCTGCTGCT
>NW_013542396.1:0-565 GCF_000499545.2 Eimeria tenella
GGGGCCCCCGGGGGCCCCCTCTTGGACCCTAGGGCCCACACAGCTATTGTCTCGGCGGGGAGGGACCAGTACGCTACCACTCGACCATCTGCACTCTGCACTAAACTAGCGGCGTTGTCTGTGTCTGTGTAGCCCCCTGGGGGCTGGGCCTCAGGGTACTCTTGGGTCTGGGGGGCCCCCAGAGGCGCCCCCAGGGGCCCTCCGAGGGGGCCCCCCAGGGGGCCCCCCAGGGACCCCCCCAGGGGCCCCCAGGGGGCTCCCACGGAGGCTCTGCCCCGGCCTCCCGGGGGGCCCCCCCAGCCCGCGTAGAGAGAGCCTAAGTGGGGGGAAACCCCGTAGGGGCTCAGGCGGCTTCGGGGGAGCCCTCGGGGCCCCGCAGGGGGCAGCCGGGGGCCCCCCGGCAGCCCTGAGTCTGCTGCTGCTGCTGCTGCGGCTGTGGGGCTCAGAGGGTTGCTGCTGCTGTTACTTCTGCTGCTGCTGTCCCGCCGTACAGGCCGCTCGCCAAAGCCCCCAACTTTCAGCAGCAGCGGCTGCAGCAGCGCCGAGCAGTCGGGGGGCCCCGGGG
>NW_013542396.1:665-812 GCF_000499545.2 Eimeria tenella
TAGGGTTTGAGGCTCAGACTTTAAACCTCCGTAATATCAAGGGTTTTCTAATTAAATTTAACAGCAGAGGGCGACTAGATCGAGAGAAGCCTACTGGCTTTACTCAGTGTCAATAGAGTCTCCCGCTGCTGCTGCTGCTTCTTTTTC
>NW_013542396.1:833-3177 GCF_000499545.2 Eimeria tenella
ACTCCAGCAGGGCTTGTCCACCGTCTCCTAAGTAGCACCACACAGTGACGCCCCCGCGGCCCTTATGCCCCAAAGACCTGCCCCCCCGTGGGGGCACCTGGGGGCCCCCCTGGGGCCCCCCCTGGGGGGCCCCCAGGGGGGCCCCCTCGGGGCCCCCGCAGGGCCTCCGCCAGCTGTGGGAAAGCAGCAGGTCTCCAGTAAATTTGCTCCAGAGCATAGAAGTGGTCTGCGCATAAACTCACACAAAAGTGCTGCCCCTAGCTTGAAATAGGGGCCCCCAGGAGCCCCCCCCAGCAGTTCGGGGGGCCCCGTTGTACCCCATTTCCCTTACCTCCAAAAGGGGCCCCCAGGGGACCCCAGCCTGCAGCCCGGGGGGCCCCTAGGGCCCCACTCTTCATAGAGAAATGCCCCCTCGGGCATCTCGGGGGCCCCCAGGGGCCCCCCCAGTGCAAACAGAGGCCTCTTTATATAAAGGCTTGTAGATTTAGGGTACTGGGGGGCCCCTAGGGTCCCCTGGTACCTGACTAGAGGGACCCAAGGGGCCTGGAAGGGGCCCCTAGGGGCCCCTGGGGGCCCCCCTTCAGGGGCCCCCGTGTACCCAAGGGGCCCCAAATGATGAGGAAAAACTTACAATTCCTTCCATGTAAATATCCAGAAGCGGAGTCGGGTGGATAGCGCTGGCGTTCCTGATCCAGGCCTTGAGCCTGCTGCTGCCGCAGCTGCTGCTGCTGCTGCTGCTGCTGCAGCTTGCTGCTGCTCCGGAGCTTCGTGCTGCTGCTGCCGTGTCCCCAGAAGACAGCAGCACCCGGGGGTCATGCATGCAAAAAGACAAACAACGAACTCGACCCCCGTGGGCCCCCAAAACAAAAGAAGAAACTCCCAGCTGCCAAGACCCACAAACAAGGGCCTTGGGGGACCCGGGGGCCCCTGCGGCCCCGGGGGCCCCCGGGGCCCCGGGGCCAGGGCCCCCGGGGGCGCCGGGGGCCCTAGGGGCCCCCGGGGCCCCCCAGGCTTCGCTGCAGCCCCGCGGGAAGCTGCCAGGGGCCCCCTCAGGCTCATAGAGGAGCAGCTTGGGGCCCCCAAAGAGGGGCAAAAAGCTCTGCAGCAGACCCAGCGGGTCTGCTGCAGCTGCAGCGGGGCCCCCCAGGTCAGGGGGGGCCCCCTTGAAGGCGCTGGGAGACCTTGGAGGCCCCCCCTCGTCCGCGCTACCTTCGGAGCAGCCTGTGCTGCCCTCAATCTGCTGCTGCTGCTGCTGCTGCTGCGCGTCTCTGCCCAGCGGGGTGTCCGGGGGCGAATTGCTCGAGGGCTGCGTAGAGGCAGTGCTAAGGGTCTTCAGAGAAGACCCATCTCTCATCCGGTGCCCCTTGGGGCCCTGCAGGGGTCCCCCGGGGGCCCCCATTTCTCCTAGGGCCTCTGGGGCCTCCGGGGCCTCGGGGGCCTCCGGGGCCCCCAGGGCCTGGGGGGCCCCCCGAAACCTGCGGGCCCCCACTTCCCCCTTGTCGCTCTGCAGCTGCTGCAGGTGGGAGACGGGCCCACTGAAGGGCCCCAGAAGAGGGTCCTGCGGGTGGGGGGCCCCCGGGGGGCCCCCTAGGGGGCCCCTGCTGCTGTGGGCAGCTGCAGCAGCCCTGTAGTACTGCCTGAGGGCCCCCAAAGACCACAAGAGAAGGGCCCCCTCTCTGCTGCCAACGGCCAAGCTGTCGCCCTCGGGGCCCCACACTAAGCAGCAGGGGGAGTGCAGCACAGCGTGGGAGGCCCCCGGGGGCCCCCTTGCTGCTGCCTCGGGGGGCCCCCTTGCTGCTGCCTCGGGGGGCCCCCTTGCTGCTGCCTCGGGGGGCCCCCCTGGGAGGGGCCCCAGGGCGCTTTGGACCAGCAGAGAGGGCCCCAAGAGCGGGCAGGCGAAGAGGAAGGAGTGCAGGTGCTGCAGGGTCACTCGGGCCTCTCCAGCTGCTGCTGCTGCTGCTGCTGCTGCTGGGTGGGGTGGGGACGCCCAGCTACGCTGCACCTGCACTTCCCACAACTCCACGCGGCCATCTGCATGCGCTGCTGCCAGCAGCAGCTCTTTGGGGTGCCAGCTGAGGGCAGACACTTCGGGGAAGCCTTTGAGGCCCTCCCAGTTGCTGCAGTGCTGCTGCTGCTGCTGCTGCTGCGGCTGCTGCTGGAAGGCGGCGAGGGCCTCGAGAAGCGCGCTGCGCTGCTCCGTGCCGCTGGGAGCTGCCCCGGGCGAGTGAGCAGCAGCAGCAGCAACGCAGCGGCTAGCAGCTAAAGGCGAGCAGAGGCCTCCTGCCTCGGGGGGGCCCACAGCTGCTGCTGCTGCTGCTGCTGCTGCTCCCTGCACCGGGGGCAG
>NW_013542396.1:3283-4605 GCF_000499545.2 Eimeria tenella
CAGGGGGCCCCTAGGGTCTTCTTGCTGCGCAGCACGGGGGCCCCCCTCCGGTTCTGTCGCTGGGGACAGCAGCGCAGCAGGGGGCCCCCCGAAGTCCGTAGCAGCAGCAGCAGCAGCAGCGCCCAGGGCCCCTTCGAGGAGCCTCGGGGTGTCCATGAGCCGCAGGTCTCCGTCGCCCACGAGCAGCAGCTGCTGCTGCATGAGCTGCTGCTGCAGCAGCTGCTGCTGCTGCTGCGGCTCCTGTTGCAGCTGCTGCTGCTGCTGCTGCTGCACCGGAGAGGCCGGCCACAGGGCCGTGGGCTCCCCTATAGGGGCACATGTGGGGTCTGTTGCAGCAACATATACTGTAGAAACTAAAGAAGTAACAAATCGACTAGAGTGGGGCCCCCAGTCCATGGGTTGCTGCAGCCTGCGGTGCTGCAGTGCCTCGGGAAGGTCAAGCGAGCGCAGGGGCCCCTGGGGGCCCCCCTGGGGGCCCCCCTGGGGGCCCCACAGGGGCCCCCCCGTGGGGGCCCCCCACAGGGGGGGGCCCCCAGGGGGCCCCCACAGGGGGCCCCTCTCGCTGGCCAGGGCCGCGCAGAGGAAAGGGTCCAGGGGCGGGGGCAGCTGGGGGGCCCTAAGAGCAGGGGCAGCAGCAAAGAGGCAAAAGTGCGCAAAATGAAGCAAAAAAAAGAAATAAAAGGAAATAAAAAGAAACAAAAAGAATTAAAAAGAATTAAATTGTTCAAGTGGAGATTTATTTGCAGGAAATTGCAGAAAAAAGCCAAAAAAATGGACCGAAAATGATCAAAATCCAGCCAAGTCCGGCACTGGCAGCAGCAGCTGCAGCAAGCATTTAAAAGATCTAAAATAAGAAATAAAATAAGATAAAATAAAATAAAATAAAACAAACTAAAATAAAATAAAGATAAAATAAAAAGATTTAAAAGATTAAATATAAAGCATTAGAACGATAAAAAAGAATTTAAAAAAAACGATTTTTGAAACTTCGAATAAAAGATATAAAGGTAAAGAGAGAAAATAAGAATAAATAGTACAAATGAGTAAAATTGAAACAAAAACAAATAATACAAATGAGTAAAATTAGAAATGGAAAAATTAAAAAAAGAAATAAAGTGAAAAAGGAAAAAAGAAAAAAGAAGCAAAAGGAAACAAATTAAAAAGAACGAAAAAAGAGTTAATTTAAAAAAAAAGGAAGAAATTATTTAATTAAATTAAATTAAAAAGCTGCAGCAAGAAAAAAGGAAAAGCAAAAGGCAGCAGCTTACAGGGGGAGCGCAGCAGAGCCGTAGGAAGGCGCAGCAGCAGCAGCAGCAGCAGCA
>NW_013542396.1:4698-4825 GCF_000499545.2 Eimeria tenella
TGGGGGTCTTTGAAGGCCCCCAGGCTGCTCCACGGGCTGCTAGATAGGGGCGAGAAGCCCCCGTTGGCTGTGCTGCTGCTGCTGCTGCAGCAGCTCTGCAGCAGCAGCAAACGCCTGTGCTGCTGCT
>NW_013542396.1:4855-5148 GCF_000499545.2 Eimeria tenella
GCAATCTACTTCTTCTGTTAAAAAGCAGCGGCCCTCAGGGGCCTCGACTTCAAACGGAGCAGCAATAAGCCGCCCGCAGCAGCAGAACTCCCCCTGGGGCCTCCGCGCCTGCTGCTGCTGCTGCAGCTGCTGCTGCTGCTGCTGGAACTGCTGCTGCTGCTGCTGCTGCAGGGACCCTGGGCCCCATAGTCCATCCCAAGGATGCTTATGCAGCAGCAAAGAGTTGTCTGGCCCTGCAGCACCTAGCAGCGGCGCCTCCAGGGGCAGCTGCACGGGGCCCCCAGGCAGGACCC
>NW_013542397.1:6759-14143 GCF_000499545.2 Eimeria tenella
TTCGCGCCGCTCTTGTTGCTGCTGCTCACGCTGCTGCTGCTGCAGGTCTTGCTGTGCTTGCTGCTGCTGCTGTTGCTGCTGCTACTGGTGCTGCTGCTGCTGCATTTTTAGTCACCTCCCCGCGTGTATGCTTCTTTGCATCCATTGGCCCTTTGTGTCTTCTTGGCAGCTGCAGACCCTAAACCCTAAACCCCAAACCCTAGCTGCGTGTTTTTGCTGCAGAATTCAAATTGTGGGAAACACTGCAGCCCCTCGCGTGGGCATCATCTCGTTCCTGATCAAATACGGAAATGACCTGCGCTCTGCAGCAGCAGCAGCAGCACCCACTGCAGCAGCAGCAGCAGCAGCACCCACTGCAGCAGCAGCAGCAGCAGCGGGCGGGCTATATCTGCATCCACACTTCGTGGTGCGTTTGCTGAGCGACTTGTTTGGGCTGCAGTGCCGCAGCGGCTGCTTATGTGCGGGGCCTTACACAGCATTTTGTGTGGGGCTTCCTGCTGCTGCTGTTGCTGCTGCTGAGGCGCTGCTGCTGCTGACGGGGCAGGAGCTGCTGCGCCCCGGGGTCGTCCGCGTCAGCGTCTCTCTCGCGCTGCAGCAGCAGCAGCTGCAGCAGCTGCTGCTCGCAGTCCTCTGGGTAGCAACACACGGCTACAAGCTGCTGCCAGCCTACGCTGTGGATGCGGAGACTGGGTGCGTCTTTGCATGCAGTCTATTTGATGGACAGGGCAGAAGAAAGAGAAGAAGGGGGAAGCCCCAACCTGCCCGCCATTTGCCGTGCTGCTCTCGCGCTGCAGCTGCTGCAGCAGCTGCCGCTGCAGCAGCTACGAGACAGGGAGGCTCAAGCAGCAAGAGCCCTCCTTAGGGTTTGGGGGGCCCATCCCAGGTAGGCTGCTGCTGCTGCTGCTGCTGCAGCTCTTGCTGCTGTTGCTGCTGCTGTCTCTCTTGCTGCCTCCTTGCTGCTGCTGTTCGCGCCGCTCTTGTTGCTGCTGCTCACGCTGCTGCTGCTGCTGCTGCTGCACCAAGCGAGCAGCAGCAGGATGGCAGCGTCTTAAGGGCTATTGACTCTGTCTTCGAAGTCAGGCGCTACCCAGCGGAGCAGCCGCAGCAGTGTGTCTGCAAGTGCAGCAGCAGCAGCAGCAGCG
This sequence comes from Eimeria tenella, assembly GCF_000499545.2. Classification (NCBI taxonomy): domain Eukaryota; phylum Apicomplexa; class Conoidasida; order Eucoccidiorida; family Eimeriidae; genus Eimeria; species Eimeria tenella. Next base: position 7,902 of record NW_013542397.1, read on the forward strand.
CTTGCTGCAGCAACAGCAGCAGCCAGAATCCCAGCCACTGCAGCGCATGCGCTGCACTTCAAAAGGCCATCGAAATGTGTATGGCCTCGAGTGACCCCTGGACACCTTGCAGCAGCAGCAGCAGCAGTAGCAGCAGCAGCAGCAGTACCACCAGCAGCAACAGCAACACTGGCAGTACTCACGGAGTGGACTACTCGTATTCAGAGTTGCCGAAGCGCGAAAACAAACAGAAGGCCACAAAGCAGCAGCAGCAACAGCAGCAGCAGCAGCAGCGGCAGGAGCAGCAGCAGCAACAGCGCCAGCGACAGAAGCGGCAACCGCAGCACAAGGCGGCGAAGTCACAAAAAGCCTCAGAAAGTCCCGCAGCAGCAGCAGCAGCAGCAGAGAGCGCGCCAGCAGCACCCTCAACGTCACCAGCAGAAGCAGGAGCAGCATCTGCAGTAAGAGCAGCAGCAGCACAGGCCCCTGCCGCATCCTCAGCACCATCATCAGCAAGAGCAGCAGCCCCGGCAGCAGCAACAGGAACAGCAGCACCCGAAGCAGCAGCAGCCCCAGCAGCCGCAGCAGCCCCAGCAGCAACAGCAGCACCCAAAGCAGCAGCAGCCCCAGCAACCGTAGCAGCCCCAGCAGCAGCAGCAGCAGCACCCGAAGCAACAGCAGCCCCGGCCGCCGCAGCATCCCTAGCGGCAGCCCCCGCAGCAGCAGCAGCAGCAGCAGCAGCAGCAGCAGCGCCAGCAGCAGCAGCAGCAAGGGGCCTGGCGGGGCTAAAGATCCCGCGTTCGCTGCGGCGGTCTGTGGGGCAGGCGCTGCATGCGTTTAAAATGCTGCAGCAAGGAGATAGGGTTTTGGTGGGGCTTTCTGGAGGCAAAGACAGCCTCACGCTGCTGCTGCTGCTGCTGGAGCTGCAGCAAAGGGCCCCCATCAGCTTCCACGTTGCTGCTGCTACTGTGGACCCCCTCACCGCCAGCTTCAACCCCGCGCCCCTGGGGCCCTACCTCCGCAGCCTCGGTAAACCCTAGACCCTAAACCCTAAACCCTAAACCCTAATTCCTAAACCCTCGGCGAGGGAGCAGCGGGCGACCTGCTCGGGCCCCCGCTCACCTGCTGCGCCTGCAGCTGCTCCCCCTGGCTGCTGCACACTTCGCTGCTGCTGCTGCTGCTGCTGCTGCTGCTGCGCAGGGGTTGAGTGGTATCGGCTGCAGCTGCCCATTATGGAGCTGGCGAAGCGCTGCATGAAGAGACAGTCCATTTGCGCCTTCTGCTCCAGACTGCGCAGGGGACTGCTGTACTCTTGCATGCGCAAGGTCTGCTGCTGCTGCTGCTGCTGCTGCTGCTGCTGCAGATAATGCTGCTGCTGCAGATAATGCTGCTGCTGCAGAGGAGTGCTGCTGCTGCATATGATGACGCTGCTGCTGCTCGCAATGCTCCTGCTGCTGCTGCAGGCTATGGTGTGCTTGCAGATGCTGCTGAGCCCGGAGCCGTTGCTGCTGCTGCTGCTGTTGCTGCTGCCGTTGCTGCTGTCTGTTCGCTTGCGTATTTGCTGCTCTAGGAGTTTTTGTTTCTTTGTGTCTTTTTTCATTCTTTGTCTCCTTCCTGCGTCTTCCTTGCTGCCGCCTGTCGGCTCCTGCCTGAGGGTTCAGTGTTTAGGGTTTAGGGTTTAGGGTTTAGGGTTTGCGTGCAGCACGGGTATAACGTGCTGGCCCTGGGGCAGCACTTAGATGACCTCGCAGAGTCTTTCGTAATGTCTGTCTTCAACAACGGCAAACTAAACACCATGAAGGTAACTTTGCTAGGGTTTAGGGTTTAGGGTTTAGGGTTTTGGGTTTTGGGTTTTGGGAGTTCGGCTCAGGGTGTAGGGTCTACGGTGTATGATTTCGAGTTCCGGGTTCTCGGGCAAAGGGATAAGGGTTTAGGGTTTGGGGTCTAGATTTTAGAGTTTAGAGTTTAGGGTTTGGAGTTTCGATTCTAGGGTTTAGGGTTTAGGGTTTAGGGTTTTTGGCGGTGTCTCCCACCTGCGGCACACTCAGAAAAACGAATATAGTGACTGGGTTGCATTTGCTGCTGCTGCTGCGCCCCCGCTGCTGCCTCCCCTGCCGCTGCCACTCCTGCTGCTGCTGCTGCTGCTGCTGCTGCTGCTGCAGTGCCACTACAGGCCCGCGTGTGGGGCGCTGCGGGTAATTCGGCCTCTGGCCTTCACGCGGGAAATTTCGACGCAAAATTTCGCTGAGACAAATTTGCTGCCAGTAATAAATGAGAACTGCCCCGCCTGCTTCGCCCACCCCAAAGAGGCAAACCCTAAACCCTAAACCCTAAACCCTAAACCCTAAGCCCTAAGCTTTAGCCGTAGACCCTCGCTCCGCCTGGGCAGGGCCGCTCTTGGCTCAGAAGCAGGAAGCAGCAGCACTCAGCAGCCCTTCCCCTCGCTGCTAATGCCCTAAACCCTAAACCCTAAACCCTAGACAGCTGTGCGTTCTAGCCTAAACCCTAGCGGAAAACCTAGCCAAACGTCAAACTTCTAAACCCTAAACCTTAAATCGCAAACCCTCAGTCTGCTGGCGGCTCTCCAGGCCACCCGAAACGGTGCTCCCGAGGTGTGACACCTAGGGTTTAGGGTTTAGGGTTTAGGGTTTAGGTTTAGGGTTTGTGAGCAGAGACACCGCGTGAAGCTTCTGCTGAGCGAACAGGAAAAGGAAATCCCAAACCTCTTCAGCAACATCCAAAACGTCAGTTGTTGCCGCTGCTGTTGCTGCTGCTGCTGCTGCAGCAACAGCTTCTACTGCTGCCACTTCAGGTGTTCGTGTCTCTACGGATGCTGCTACTGCAGCAGCAGCAACTGCTGCTGCTGCTGCTGCTTTACGGCTGCTGCGAAACTGCCAAACCCTTCCCTGAAGATGCTGCCTTTTTGCTTCTGCTGCTGCTGCTGCTGCTACAGGCTTTGCTGCCTTTAATGGCCGTCGACCCAATTGCTCGTGGAATTTCAACCAGCGACCAGCAGGAGCAGCAGCAAGAGGAGCAGCAGCAGCAGCAGCAGCAGGGTGAAGGCGACGATGATGACTCCTTACCCCCCGAGGTTGCAGCTCTGCTGCAGGAAGTCCCCCGTTGCTTCTCTGCCGCAGATGCTGCTAATGCTGCTGCTGCTGCTGCTGCTGCTGCTGAGGAGGAAGATGAGGAAGCGATGCTTGCGCTGACAGCCTGCGGAGTTGAGGGCTGCCCCAGATCTTAGGGTTTAGGGTTTAGGGTTTAGGGTTTGGAGCTTGATTTGGGGGGCTTTTTGCGTCTGGAGAGCTCGAGCAGCCGCTGCAGCTGCTGCTGCTCCTGCTGCAGCACGGAGTAAGATGTTTGCTGCAGCTTCTCAGGTGACCCCAAGGGCACCCACTTCCGGAAGACAGACGGGGGCCACCGCCAGTGCTGCAGCAGCAGCAGCAGCAGCAGCAGCAGCAGCGTCGGCAACAGCAGCAGCTGCTGCTGGAACAGCAGTAAAAGCAGCAGCTGAGGCTGAGGCTTTTTAAACCTGCGCTCATAGGCGTAGTGAATTTCCTGCTGCAGCGGCTGCAGTTGCAGCAGCAGCAGCAGCAGCAGCAGCAGCAGCAGCTCTCACCTGGTAGATATCCTCCGAGTCGCAGGGCAGCAGCAGCAGCAGCAGGCCTTTGAGGTGTATGGACAGACAGCGCTGGCTCGCTGTGTGCTGCAGCAGCAGCCTTTCAGTGTACGTCCACCTGAGCAAACCATCTTTTGGGCCTTCAAGCTCTTGCCCAAGGGTCTAGGGTTTAGGGTTTAGGGTTTAGCGTTTAGGGTTTAGGGTTGAGGGTTTACCACTGATCAGGGTCTTTGGGGTCACAAGGAACAGCCAGCAGCTGGCTGTTGAGGCAGTTGTCTACATTAGCTGCATGTACACCGCGAATCTGCAAAAGCTGCTGCTGCTGCTGCTGCAGCTGCTGCTGCTGTTGCTGCAGCTGCTGCTGCTGCTGCTGCAGCAAGGCAGCAAATAAGGCGTGGTCTGCTGCGCAGTCTGTCGTGACTGTTAGGGTTTGCTGCAGCGATTTGCTGTCGCTCCAAGAGAGGCAAAGGGGGGGCCATCTGGGCCCTCTGAGCCACTTAATGTTGCCTATCCGCAAACCCTAAACCCTAAACCCTAAACCCTAAGCCCTCGCAGCTCCGAACTCATGAAGCCCCTCCACCCTACACCCTCGTTTAGAGTTTAGGGTTTACTGCTGCACTCACCTAGAAGGGGGATAATGTCCTCTAGCGGTGCTGCAGGGAGCCCGGGAACAAGTCCGGTTGCTGCTGCTGCTGCTGCTGCTGCTGCTGCTTTATTTCTGCTGCACGTTCTCACAAATTCTGCTGCTGCTGCTGTTGCCTTGGATTGGTCTGTTAGGCCTATTGCCGCGTGTTCTGCAGCTGTTGCTGCATCAGCAGCAGCTCCTGCTGCAGAATTCGCTGCTGCTACTTCAGTTGCTGTTGTTGCTGCTGCTGCTGCTGCTGCTAGGCGGCTGGGCAGGGGACTTGGGCTGCCCCCCAAAAAGATATTCGGCTCCCCCAAGGCAATCCTAAAGAGCCCCAAAAATAAATAAATAAATAAATAAATAAATAAATAAATAAATAAATAATAATTAATTAATTAATATTTTTATTCGCCAAAAAGATAAATAAATATTTAAGCTAAGGGCCGCGAAGACAACAGAGAAAAAGCAGCAGCAGCCAGCATGGCATCTCCTAGGAAATGGCCCTAAACCCTAAACCCTAAATCCTAAACCCTGAACCCTAAACCCTCAAACTGACCAAGGCAGCATTGCAGCGTCTCCCAGCCAGGCCTCAGCAACCCTCAGTTTGCTCTGCAGCAGCAGCCGCTCCTCTTCCTGCACCCCGCAGACGCTAAACCCTAAACCCTAGCCCGTAAACCCTAAACCTTAAACCCTAGTCAGCAAACGCTAGAACCAAGCTCTAGACCCTAAACCCTAAACCCTAGGAACAAAAAAGGCGGCAGCGGCGCTGTTCTTCCCAGCAGCCGCAAGAAGGCCTGCGGCGGGCAACTTCTAGGGTTTAGGGTTTAGGGTTTAGGGTTTACTCTTCTGCTGCGGGGAGGGCTGGGGTCTGCGGTGTATATACAGCTGCAGGGGGCGCATGCAACAGCAACCCCACAGGCAGCAGCAAAAAGAGAAAGTTCAAGAGACACCCCAGCTCTGTGCTGCAGCAGTGGGTCCGGGGAAGCAGCAGCAAGCAGCAAGGCTTTTGCTGCCGCAAAGGCTGCTCCCGGCAGCGCAGCAGAGGCCACTGCTGCTGCTGCTGTTCCTTCTGCTCCGCCTGCTGCTGCTGCTGCTGCTGTTGCTGCTGCTGCATTTCGGGAACCTACGGCCCGCAGGTCTAGCGCCCAATTCAGCTCAGCTGCAGCAGCAAGGCGCATGCAAGAGCAGCTCCGAGACAAATGCGGCGGTAGCAGCAGCAGCGGCAGCAGCAGCAGCAGCAGCAGCAGCAGCGCATAAGATCTTCTTCCGCTAAACACTTTCTGGGCGTACCCTTGTGACAACGGGGGCCCCCTGGGGGCCCCCAGAGGGTCCCCGTTATCTTTGCTTCTGCAGGAAATATGATGGCTTGCTGCTGCTGCTGCTGTTGCTGCTGCAGCAGCAGCAGCAGCGGCTGCAGCCAGTGGGGAGAGACCCGCGCCTCAGGAGACAGCACAACGACTGCAGCAGCAGCCGCTGCCCGAGCAGCAGCAAGCACTGCAGCAGCATAAGCTGCATTCAAACAAAAGACTGCAGACCCTAAACCCTAATATCTAGACCCTAATCTCTAAACCCTAATCTCTAAACCCTACGCTGCAGCGGCTCAGGCTCGTTGCTCCTTTTCGGGCATTTTCTGCCGTTCGCTTTTCATGCAACAGAAGATTTAGGGTTTAGGGTTTAGGGTTTAGGGTTAGGGTCTGACTCTTTTGAATCTCGGGTAGCACTCTGACTTTAGGGGTTTGCTGCAGCAACGGCAGCAGCGGCCCCACGGGGCCCCCATTCATAAGTATGTAGTGTTGCTGCTGCTGCGGCTGCTGCTGCTGCTGCTGCTGGTAGGGAGCCAGCAGCACCTCCTGCAGCAACTGCTGCGGAGTGTGCTGCAGCAGGTGCTGCAGCAGGTGCTGCAGCAGCAGCAGATCTCTGTCGCTCACAGCCACAATGATGGTGGCGGGGGCGAGGGTTTGGGAGGCCTCAAGGACGGTCCTGCGCAGCAGCCAAACCCTAAACCCTAAACCCTAAACC
>NW_013542398.1:0-424 GCF_000499545.2 Eimeria tenella
GCCCCCCCAGCCGCAGCAGTTGCTACAGCTGCACCTTGAGAGGCTCCAGCAGCAGCAGCAGCAGCACGGGTCGCACCTGAGGACACGCGGCGACGCAGCAAGCGCAGCAACACAATGGCAGCAACAGCAGCAGCAGCAGCAGCAGCAGCAGATTGCCTCCAGCCACCCCTGCTGACGGTGCACTACTTCCCCTGTGGGGCCCCACCGTCTTCGCGGAAGCCAGGAGGCCGCAGACGCAACAGCAGCAGCGCAAAACAGCAGCAGCAGCAGCAGGTTATCCTGGACCCTGTGCTGCTGGCCATTCGTGTCTATGCTGCTATCAGTGGGCAGCAGCTGCTGCTGCAGCAGGAGCTGTGCAGCAGCGCGGGGCAGCAGCTGCCTGCTGCTGTGTTCAACGGCGGCGTTGCGTCGCGGGAGGAGCTGC
>NW_013542398.1:1206-1390 GCF_000499545.2 Eimeria tenella
TGGAGGTGGAGGGCCTGGACACTAGCAAGCCTGAAGACCAGCAGCTGCAGCAGCAGCTGCAGCAGCTGCTGCAGTGGGCGGGGCACTATGTGCAGCTCTTCGAGCAGCACCTCGCTGTACTAAGCAGCCGCCGTGCCGCTGCTGCTGCAACAGCAGACCAGCAGCAGCCGCAGCAGCAGCAGCA
>NW_013542399.1:0-333 GCF_000499545.2 Eimeria tenella
GGTTTACCGATGCCTCTGCCTGTGGCCTGAATGTTGGCCACTGTGGCCCCCAAACCCCAATAGGTTTGGACTTCTCCTAAATAGGCCGCGGCGAAGTTTGCGTAGGCCCAGCCCAGAGACTCCACTATCGTTTCTCCAAAAGAGGCCTAAACCCTAAACCCTAAACCCTAAACCCTAAACCCTAACCCCCAAGCCCCCCGAGCCCCCGTGCACACAAACGCCGCGCCAAAGCTGGACCCCAACCCCGCAAACCCCAAACCCTAACCCCCACCCCCCCAACCCCCAAACCCTAAACCCTAAACCCTAAACCCTAAACCCTAAACCCTAAACCCT
>NW_013542399.1:392-2010 GCF_000499545.2 Eimeria tenella
TTGCAGAGGCTGCGGACTTCCTGGCGCATTTGTTGCTTCCAAACCTCTTCATTTCCTTCCACAAAACTCTGGACTTTTTCTCGAAGTTGCAAAGCCAAAGAAACTTCTCTTTTTTTTTGGTCTTCTTCCAGAGCCTTCATTATTCCCTCCCGCAAGTCCACCCCCCCCTCCTGCAGCCGCAACTGAGGGTTTAGGGTTTAGGGTTTAGGGTTTAGGGTTTGGGGTTGGGGTGTGGGTTTGGGGAGGGCGGGTTGGGAGGAAAGGTTCACGCTTTGCAGCGGGCAAGCACCGTCTAGGGGTCGTGGCGCTAGGGTTTAGGGTTTAGGGTTTAGGGTTTGGGACTGAGGGCCTAGGGTTTGGGGTTCAGGGTTGGGGAACGAGGGTTTAGGGTTTAGGGTTTACTCCTGAGACGGTGGACATGAAGTCATCTTGGGTCAAAACTTCGAGGAGCTTCGCCATCTTGAGCTTGCCTGCGCGCGCAAACCCTAAACCCTAAACCCTAAACCCTAAACCCTAAACCCTAAACCCCAAACCCTGCAACTCGCCACCAGCCCCTCCGGAAGCGCCCGCGCCTGGGCCCGAAGCAGGGCCCCGAACCTCCTTCCGACCTCCACGGCTTGTCGTCTAGCGCCTAGGGTTTAGCGTCTAGGGTTTAGGGTTTAGGGTTTAGGGTTTACCGGTGTAGGGGTCGAGCTGTTCGGAGCCAAAGAGCATCATGAAGAACAAAGCAGGGTCTATGAAGTTAATTGTCTTTGTGGCGCTGACTCCAAAAGTGTCATAATCTTTTCTTCTCTTGGGGTCGTTCAACACTTGGTAAGCCTCTCCTGAGGGTTTAGGGTTTAGGGTTTAGGGTTTAGGGTTTGGGGTTTAGGGTTTAGGGTTTGGGGTTTGCGGTGCGGGCGCGGCAGGGGGGAGGGTTGCAAGGAGCAGATGCAGCAGCAACACACACGAACACACACACACTATTCACTCTTAGCAATAAACCCTAAACCCTAAACCCTAAACCCTAAACCCTAAACCCTAGAGGGTCAGATCCCCCGTGCCAGCAGCGGAGGCACGCGAGCTGCCAACCGCCGCTCGAGAGCCAATGTGAAGGGTTTAGGGTTTAGGGTTTAGATTTGGCTGGGGTTTCAGCGCCTAGGGTTTGGAGCTTCTCCAGTCTAGGGTGTAGGGTTTAGGGTTTAGGGTTTAGGGTTTGGGAGACGGCACCCGCGCAAGCCACCGCCACAGCTTCTGCTGCAGCGCGGCCTGAGGGTTTAGGGTTTAGGAGCTCTCTCTCCGGGCCGTCGCCGCGCGTCCGCGCCAGCGCGCAGGCCTAGGGTTTAGGGTTTAGGGTTTAGGGTTTAGGGTTTAGGGTTTACCGATGGCCTGGAACTTCTTGTGGGCCTCGGGGTCTCCAGGGTTTTTGTCGGGGTGGCACTTGAGGGCCAGCCGATAATAAGCTTTTTTGATTTCAGCAAAAGATGCATTTGGCTGCACTTCCAGCACTTCGTAGTACCTCGTGTCCGCCACTTTGCTGCTGCTGCTGCTGCTGCTGCTGCTGCTGCTGCTGCTGTTGGTGGTGCTGCTGCTGCTGCTGGTGGGCGGCGACGCGGTGCTGCTGCTGCTCGGGGAACCG
>NW_013542399.1:2125-2601 GCF_000499545.2 Eimeria tenella
GCGTCAATGCCTTCTGCGTCTATCTTTTCTTCTTCTGTTCTTTTTGCTGCTTCGTCTTTTATTGCTGCTGCTGCTGCTGCTGGAGGTGTATCTACACCTGGCGGCTTCCCCTGCAGCACTTCTGCTGCCTCCGCCGGCAAACTGTAACCTGCACACCACACAAACCCTAAACCCTAAACCCTAAACCCTAAACCCTAAACCCTACACCCTAGCCCTAATCCGAAGACCCTAAACCCTCAACACCGAGCGCCTGCAGAAAACAAACTCTAAACCCTAGACCCTAAACCACACATTTCCCTCGAGTCCACAGAGACCCCTCGTAAACCCTAAACCCTAAACCCTAAACCCTAACCTGTGGTGTAGTCATTCCAGGAGGAAGGGTCTGAGGCAGAGGGCTGCTTAAAAAGGCCCCCGAAAAAGGCAGCAACAGGAGCAGCAGCAGCAGCAGCAGAAGTATCTGACTCTGCTTCTGTGCT
>NW_013542400.1:0-189 GCF_000499545.2 Eimeria tenella
CTGCTGCTGCTGCTGCTGCAGCAAAAGGCGCTATTTCCCCAGGAGTGGGGGGACTTGCTGTTGCTGCTGCTCTCTCTATTACGCAGCAACTTAATTGGCTAGTTCGAATGGCAAGTGAACAAGAGTCAGCAATAGTTGCTGTTGAGAAGATCAACGAGTACAGACACCGGGTGGCCCCGGAGCGGCTGC
>NW_013542400.1:404-576 GCF_000499545.2 Eimeria tenella
CCACCGGGCTGGCCCTCCAGAGGATCTTTGGAAGCAAAAAATTTGTCAGTTCGATATCGACAAGACTTGCCACTCATCATCAAACGCGTCTCCTTCAAGATCGCACCAGGAGAAAAGTCCGGCTGCTGCTGCTGCTGCTGTTTGCTGCTGCTGCTGCCGCTTTGTTGCTGCT
>NW_013542400.1:620-771 GCF_000499545.2 Eimeria tenella
TTTTGCTGCTGCTGCTGTGGTAATGCTGTTATGTTGCTGCTGCTGTGTTACTGCCGCTGGTTGTGGTATGTTGCTGCTCCTGGTGGTTCTGGTGTTGCTGCTCTGCTGCTGCTGCTGCTGCTAGCAGCAGCAGCAGGAAACAGGCGGAGCG
>NW_013542400.1:849-1037 GCF_000499545.2 Eimeria tenella
CGGACGGGGGCGGGAAAGAGCAGTTTGCTGCTGACTTTGCTGCGGCTGGTGGAGCCCTGCGAAGGTTTTGTTGCTGTTGACGGGGTCGACTGCCAGCTGCTGCCCCTCAGGTTCCTCCGCTCCCTCTTCTCCATCATTCCCCAGGCACGCGTGCTGCTGCTGCTGCTGCTGCCGCTGCTGCTGTGGCT
>NW_013542400.1:1194-2538 GCF_000499545.2 Eimeria tenella
AAGGTTCTTTGCGGTTTAATATTGACGCTTTGGGGCAGCACAGCGACGAGGAGATTTGGGCAGCAATTGAAAAGGCCCATTTGGCGGAAAGTTTGAAGCAAATGATAATTAATAACAGAAAGTCCACCTTTAATAATGCCGCTGATGCCAATAATGACGGCAGCAGCAGCAGCAGCAGCAGCAGGCGCAGCAGCAAAGGCAGCAGCAGGAGCGGCAACGAAGGAGCAGCAGCAGCAGCAGCAGCAGCAGAGTCCGAGGACCAGCTCAAAGTCGCGATGCTGCCAGCAGCAGCAACAGATTCAGAAACAGACGCGGAGAGCGAAGCGCCTGCTGCTGCTGCTGCAGCAGAAAGTCCTGCTGCAGCAGCAGCAGCAGCAGGTTATGTGGGAATTGAAGTTGAAGACATTGACCCCCTAGACATCCACGTCGAAGAAGGCGGCAGAAACTTCTCTCTAGGACAGAGGCAGCTCATTTGCCTTGCAAGGTACAACAGCAGCAGCAGCAGCAGCAGCAACAGCAGCAGCAGCATTAGCAGCAGCATTAGCAGCAACAGCAGCAGCAGCAGCAGCAGCGGGGGTAGCAGTAGGGGTAGTTGGAGTGTAGCAGCAGCAGCAGTTGAAGTAATAGGAGTGGAAGAGCAGCAGCACTAGCAGCAGCAGCAACAGCAGGGCCAACAGTTGCAGCAGCAGCAGCAGCAGCAGCGTGTTAACCACCACACAGCCCACAAATAAACCCTAATTAATTAATTAATTAAACTGTTATTTAATTATTTAATTATTTATTTATTTATTTATTTATTTATTTGTTTGTTTGTTCAAAGGGCCCTTTTGCGGCGTTCAAAGATTTTGCTGCTGGACGAGGCGACAGCAGTTGTGGACCCGAAGACAGACAGTCTTATTCAGGTCTTTATTTTAATTAATTAATTTAACTAATTAATTTAGTTAATTAAATTAATTAAATTAATTAATTTAATTAATTAAATTAATTAAATTAATTAAATTAAGTAGTTGATTAATTAATTAATTCTAATTAATTAATTGCATTTATTTATTTCTGGTCATTTAGTTGTGTTATTTGTTTGTCTGTTTGTTTGGTTGCTGCTGCTGCTCCTAGCTGCTGCGCTGCTGCTCTGCTGCTGCTGCTCATAAAACGACGGGAATTAATTAAATAAATAAAAATAAAATGAAATGGTTAATTAATTAATTAATCGATTAATTGATTAAATTAATTCTTTTTTTGTTTGCAGCAAACGATAAAGACGGACTTCAAAGACTGCACTGTCATCACCATCGCCCACCGCATAGAGACCATTGTCGACTACGACAAAGTAATTAAATAAATAAA
>NW_013542400.1:2581-3269 GCF_000499545.2 Eimeria tenella
TAAATTAATTAATTAATTTATTTATTTATTTATTAATTAATTAGATGGGATTGGAGAAGTGGAAAGGAATTAATTGGTTGTTTTGCTTGCGGGAGTTGGTCGGCAGAAAAACGGCAACTCATTTTATTTATTTATTTACTTAATCTATCTATTTATTTGTTTATTCATTTATTTGTTTATCTACTTAAATGTATTTGTTGCAGCAGCAGTGGTATCTGCAGCAACACCAGCAGCAGCAGCAGCAGCAGCAGCAGCATTTTGAAGGTTTGTTGCGTTCAGGTGATGGTTTTGGCGGATGGGCAAATAGAAGAATTTGATTCTCCTCGAAAGTTGTTCCAGAAAAAAGAAAGTGCTTTTCGCTCGCTTTGCATCCAGGCCCAAGTTAAACCCCCTGGGTTTTAGGGTTTAGGGTTTAGGGTTTAGGGTTTGGAGGTGAGGGTTTGGAGTGGAGGACTTTCGCGGAGGTTTAGTGGGGCTAGGGTTTAAAGAGTTTGAAGGGCCCCACGAGGGTTTGCTAGGGTTTAGGGTTTAGGGTTTAGGGTTTAGGCCCTAAACCCTAAACAGAGTTCTTGCTTTGGAGCAAGAGACAAAACGCAATTGACTTTTTAAACGATTTTCAGTTTTTTACTCTAATTTTTAATTTGTAATTTGTTTCGAACTTTAATTTCAAATTTATTTTAATTTTAAT
>NW_013542400.1:3305-3519 GCF_000499545.2 Eimeria tenella
TTTAATATTTACTTTGGAGTTTTCTTCTGGTCAGCTGTTAGCCATTTGGCTTTTATTTAATCAATTCCTTAATTAATTAATTAATTAATTAATTAATTAATTAATTATGTATTTACGTTTATTCAAATGAATAAAAAATCAAAAGTATATAAAACAAATAAATATAAAATTATGAATTAATTAATTAAAAGTTTTTGGAAACAAAGACGAGCAG
>NW_013542401.1:0-1653 GCF_000499545.2 Eimeria tenella
GTTTAGGGTTTAGGGTTTTACGAGGTGCGCCAGTCTTTTGATTTGCTGCGCCTCTTTGTTGTTTTCTTTAAAAGCGTCGGAGACTTTTTTAAATTCATTTGTTGTTTTCTTCAACAGTTCTTGTTGCTGCTCAAACACAAACCCTAAACCCTAAACCCTAAACCCTAAACCCTAAACCCTTGCCCCAAACCCTAAACCCTAAACCCTCGTCACCCGATCGCGCCCAGCCCCAAACCCTAAACGCTAAACCCTAAACCCGTAAACTCTAATCGCCCTAAACCCCCAAGCCCAGCCACTAAACCCGAAACCCTAAACCCTAAACCCCAAATCCCAAACCCTAAACCCCAAACCCTAAATCCCAAATCCCAAACCCTAAACCCCAAACCCCAAACCCTAAATCCCAAACCCTAAACCCCAAACCCCAAACCCTAAACCCCAAACCCTGAACCCCAAATCCCAAACCCTAAACCCCCAACCCTAAACCCCAAACCCTAAACCCCAAACCCTAAACCCTACCTGTTGCAAGGCGCTGAGTTGGCGTTTGGCGGAGTTTTCTGCAGCTTTGAGTTTCTTTTGAAGTGCAATTTGTTTTTCATTTAAAACAAAGAAACTATTTTCTTTTTCTTTTAAAATTTCTTTAAATCTTTTTTCTTCTTTTTCCAACTTCGACAAATAAAAGGCCTCGCGCTCCAACGCCGCCTCTTTTGTTTTCTAATTTAAATAATAAATAAATAAATAAATAAATAAATAAATAAATAAATAAATTAGTTAATTAATTAATTAATTAAAGTAATTAATTTGTTATTTAAATTGCTGGTTTGTTCTTTAAGTTGCAGTTTGAAATTCATCATCGTTTTGCATTATTTACCCTAAACCCTAAACCCTAAACCCTAAACCCTCAAATTAAAATTAATTTTAAAATTTAATCTTCTTCTTTATTTCTATTTTTATGTAAAAAAAGACGCACAATTGCAACTTCGTAATAATGGTCTCTTTCTTCTGTCAGCTCTTCTAGATATTTCCTGCAGCACAAACCCTAAACCCTAAACCCTAAACCCTAAATCCTAAACCCTAAACCCTAAACCCCTGGCATGGAACCTGGCACAGAGGCCTGGGGAGGCGCTAGGGCTCCAGCTAGGGTTTAAGCGGGGTCTTAGGGTTTGCTGCTAGGGTTTAGGGTTTGCGCTGCGACGAGGGTTTAGGGTTTAGGGTTTGGGGTTTACTTGAAAATCTCCACCTCGCTGCGGGCAAGGACTTCTTTCGCCTTTGCTCTCTTGTAACTCTCAATTGCAACCAACTTCTCGTTCTGAAAACACAATTAGGGTTTAGGGTTTAGCTTTTAGGGTTTAGGGTTTAGGGTTTAGGGTTTAGGCAGAACCTCGTACATCGCAGCCGCCTGAACACCCCCAGAAGCCCCAAACCCTCCCAAACTCCAATCCCCAAACCCTAAACCCTAACCCCTGAACCCCAAACCCTAAACCCTAAACCCTAAACCCTCACGCCTAGGTATTCGCAAGTCCACGCCAGTTTCTCAAGACGAATAAGAGCTTCAGCAAGAGTTCCTTCATCTGTTTCCATTTCAAAGGATTTCTGCCTCCGAGTTCTGCACAAACCCTAAACCCTAAACCCTAAACCCTAAACGCCGAGGCGTCC
>NW_013542401.1:1701-1825 GCF_000499545.2 Eimeria tenella
CCAAACCCTAAACCCTAAACCCTAAACCCTCGCCGCAAGAAGGCAAAAGACGCAGCACCAGTCCCGTCAAACCCCAAACCCTAAACCCTAAACCCTAAACCCTGAACCCTCATTCTTACGGCGG
>NW_013542402.1:0-1492 GCF_000499545.2 Eimeria tenella
GCGGCCCCAGCCCCCCCCCCAGCCAAATCCCCCCGAGCAGCTGCCCCAGGGGAACCCCAAAGGGAGTCCCTTGGGGGTCCCCAGGGGGGCCCCCAGGGGGCCCCCGAGGGGGCCCCCGTGGGGGCCCCCCCAGGGGGCCCCCAAGATGACCCTCGAGAAGACCCCGAGGGGGCCCCCCTAGAAGACCCTCAGGGGCCCCCCCTAGAAGACCCTCAGGGGGCCCTCCAGGGGGCCCCCGAGGGGGCCCCCCTAGAAGACCCTCACGGGGACCCCCAGGGGGGCCCCCACGGGGCCCCCCAGGAAGAACCCCAAGGGGACCCTCAGGGAGAACCCGAAGAAGCCAAGCTGGGGGCCCCCCTGGGGGCCCCCCGGGAGGCCCCCCAGGGGGCCCCCGTAGGGGGCCCCCAAGGGGCTCCTGAGGGGCCCCCAGTAGCAGCAGATTTGGATTCTGCTGCTGAGGGTGTTTCTTTAGCATCTTTTTTGTCTGCTAATGAGTCTGAAAAACGGGTACTAAAGGAAGTAAAAGAAGAAAGAAGAATAAAAGAAGAAAAAGAAATAGAAGAAAACAAAAAGATAAAAGAAGAAAACAAAAAAAATACGCAAAATCCAATTTGCATGCAAAGATCCTCTACAGCCCCCATCAAGGCCCTTTTCTCATCTCACGGGGGCCCCCTCAGCAGCATCTTATCAGAAAGGGGCCCCCTGGGGGCCCCCCTAGGGGGCCTCCTAGGGGGCCCCCTTGGGGCCCCCCTGGGGGTTCGTTTGCCGTCAGCGCAGCAGTTTCTTGAAAGGGACTTCTTTAGGGGCCCCTCTGTAACCCTTTTTGGGGCCTCTGCGGGAGGGGGGATCCCCGAGTCCCCTTTGGGGGCCCCCCTGGACTCTCCTTTGGGGGGCCCCCTGGATTCCCCTCTGGGGGGCCCCCTGGGGGCCCCCTTGGGGGGCCCCTCCCCCTCGCCTGCCCAGGAAAAAAGACAGAGACTTTTCGTGGCTTCCATGGTTGCTGCTGTTTCTTCTTTTGTTTTAAATGAAGTGCAGCAGCAAAACCCCAAAAAGACCCAATCAGAAAACCCCAAGGGGCCCCCCCAACTCGCTTCTTCAGACCCCCAGGGGGCCCCCCAAGGAGGCCCCCAGGAGGCCTCTGAAGGGGGCCCCCCTGAGGGGCCCCCTGGGGGCCCCCCAGAAAGCCCCTGTGGGGAGCTCGCTGAGGGCCCCCCTGGGGGCCCCCCGGGGGGCCCCGCTGAGGGGCCCCCTGGGGGGCCCCCTGGGGGGGCCCCCGGCAGTGTGGGGGGCCCCTCAAATGGGATTTTAGATGAGGAAATTTGGGAGTTGTTGAGGAATGAAGAAGAAGAAAGTCTTGAGGGCCTCAAAGGCAGAATAGGGGCCCTTCGATTTTGGTTTGGAGTTTTAGAAGGAGAGTTGGAGAGAAGTGTGGGGTTTGGGGTGTCTGTACACCAGGGGGTGGAGGCGCTGCTGCAGCAGCTGCAGCAGCAGC
>NW_013542402.1:1541-1905 GCF_000499545.2 Eimeria tenella
CACCAGCAGCAAACTGCAGCAGGAACTCGCAGCAGCAAAAACCGAAAGGGACCTTTTGCTGCAGCAGCTGGGCTCCCTGCGCAGCTGTCTAGACACCGCAGAGCAGCAGCTGCAAAATGCCAAAAGAGAAGCAGCAGAAGGCAGCAGCAGCCAAACCCTAAACCACCGAACTGTGAGCCCTAGGGTTTAGGGTTTAGGGGGTTTACGACCGAGGGGACAGGGTTTAAGTGCCAGGGTTTAGGGTTAAGAGTTTAGGGTGTAGGGTGTAGGGTGTAGGGTTTAGGGTTAAGGGTTTAGGGTTTGTTGCAGGGGCCTGATCTGGAGCGGGAGCAGCAGCAGCAGCAGCAGCAGCTGCAGCAGCTGG
>NW_013542402.1:1982-2125 GCF_000499545.2 Eimeria tenella
AGACAATTTAATTTGTCGCCTTTACCATCAGCAGCAAGTTAATGAAGAGCTGCAGCAGGAGATTAAGAGACTAAAGGACACCTGCGACACCCAGGTCTGCTGCTGCTGCTGCTGCTGTTGTTGCTGCTGCTGCTGCTGCTGCT
>NW_013542402.1:2225-2427 GCF_000499545.2 Eimeria tenella
CATTAAGTTAAATTAAGAAGAGTGAAGTCCAGCAAAAGAGAAAAGATAATAATAAATAAATGATGGAATAATAAATAAATAAATGCGAATAAAAGGAAAAGAAATAAACTAAAATGAGGCATAAATAAGAGCTGCTGCTGCTCAGCAGCTAGGTAAGCAACAAAGGCTGTAGTGTACATACACTCCGATTATTTGCAATTCA
>NW_013542402.1:2527-2803 GCF_000499545.2 Eimeria tenella
GCAGCTTTCTGTCAACTTGGGTCTTGCGTGTGTGTCCTGCGTGCTGCTGCAGCACGTGCACCAGCTGCAGCAGCAGCAGCAGCAGCTGGAAGCAGCAGCAGCTGAGCGGCAGCAGCTGCAGTCGCAGCTAATTCAATACAAAATTAAATATGCCCAAACAGCCTATGAGGAACTGGGGGCCCGCCAGGGGGCCCTTCAGCGGGGCCTCAGCACTGCTGCTGCTGGGGCCCCTCCCGAGCAGCAGCAGCAGCAGCAGCAGCAGGAGGAGCAAGCAGA
>NW_013542403.1:408-1378 GCF_000499545.2 Eimeria tenella
CACCAGGTTCTCTTCCCCCTGCTGCTGCTGCTGCTGGCTGCATGCGCCTTCAAGGCCCTGCTGCTGCTGCACATTCTTTGTCTCTCTTTCCGCTTCGGCTGAGGCCCCCAGAGCCGGCCTCTCTGGGGTGTACGTACACCTGAAGCTGGCTGCTTCCCCGCAAGCCGCACTGAGGCCCGCTGCTGCTGCTGCTGCTGCTGGCAGGGCTGCTGCTGCTGTTGCTGCAGCAGCATCTGCCGCAAAGGCCTCTGCTGCGGGGCCCCCGGCTACACAAAGGGCCCCCGCGGCTTGCTGCGTGGGGGCCCCGCTGAGGGCCCCCTGGGGGGCCCCCTGGGGGGCCCCCGGCTGGAGGTGGAGCCTGCGGCTGCTGCCCTGTCTGGAGAGGGGCTCGCTGCTGCTGCACTGAACTGCTGCGACGTTTCTTGCTGCAGCAACTGCAGCAAGGACGGCCCAGCTGAGCAGCAGCAGCAGCAGCAAACAGAAGTCCATTTCCACTGCTGCGTCGCAGACAAGACAGGCAATTAAAGTGAAGACAAAAGCAGCAGCAACAAGAAGGTTCGGAAACAGCCACAGCAGCAAATCCTTCACCCTCTCATGGGGGGCCCCCTTGGGGCCCCACAGGGCCCCCAGCAGCGAGCAGAGCTGGGGTGTATAGACAGCTGCATGCAGCAGCAAAGAAGACGGCGTTGCGCTCAGCCCCACTTTGGCCACTGCGGCGTCTGGGAAGCCAAACAGGTCTTCTGCTGCTGCTGCCCCCGCGCTGCTGCTGCTGCTGCTGCTGCTCTTGCTGCCTGCTGCGGGGGGGCACGCGCGTCCCGCAGCAGCGCCAGCAGCAGCAGCAGCTGCTGCTGCTGCAGGGGGCTGGGCGGCGGCCGCTTCCTCGGAGGCCAGAGACCCCGAGGAGGGAGGGGCTGCAGCAGCAGCAGTTGCTGCTGCTGCAGGCGCTGCTGCTGCTGCGGGCGCCGCCGGC
>NW_013542403.1:1399-1569 GCF_000499545.2 Eimeria tenella
TAGTTTTAATTATTTTTAAATTACTTTTAAATTAATTTTAAATTAGTTTCAAGTTAAATATCTCCTTTTGAATTTAATTCATGGCAGTAGGCTTTTCTTTTGTTTGCAGTCTTAGCAGCGACAAACAGCTAGCTAGCTGACAGCTAGCTAGCTAGCTAGCTAGCTAGTTG
>NW_013542404.1:0-242 GCF_000499545.2 Eimeria tenella
CAGCAGCGCCGGCGGAACTCCGCCGCTGCTGCTGCTGCTGCTGCTGCTGCTGCTGCTGGCGGCAGCGGGTGGGGCCCTCCATGTAGTGAATTAGCTTCCTGCAGGCCACGCGCAGCACAACTGCGAAGAAAAGCGGCAACAGCAGCTTTTTTGCTGCTGCAGAAGCAGTGAAGTCTTTGAAGGCAGCCCAAATTGCTGCTGCTGCTGCTGCTGCTTGTCCCTGCTGCAGCAGCAGCAGCACG
>NW_013542404.1:342-1397 GCF_000499545.2 Eimeria tenella
AGCCTGACGCCTGCACTGGGCTGAGGCAAAACCCACAAAACCCTAAACCCTAAACCCTAAACCCTAAACATCTCACTTCCAGCAGCAGCAAATGCTCACCTTCTATTGCTGCTGCAGCATTTTGCGCTGAAGCAGATTGCCGCTGCTGCTGCACTCGGTGGGGTTTGTAGCATGGAGGGACTGGACCTGAAACACCCTAAACCCTAAACCCTAAACCCTAGACCCTTGGCCCCAAACTTCCAGATGCAAAAATAGCGCAAGCGCGTGAACTGAACTTGGGGTTTAGGGTTTAGGGTTTAGCTGCACCTGCTCGCGAGGCAGCAGCAGCAGCAGCAGCAGCAGATGCGGCCATTTGCTGCCGTGCCTCCTGCAGCAGCTGCTGCTGCTTCTCACGAATAGCTTGTTCCAGCTGAAGGCAAAAGCGCAGCTCTAAACCCTAAACCCTAAACACCAAACCCTAAACCCTAAACCCCAGACGGAGGACCTAGGGTTTAGGGTTTAGGGTTTAGGGTTTTGCTTACCTGCTTATCTCTGCTGATGGCTCTTAGGCGAGCCACTGGAGTGAAAAAGCTTGAGGCCAAACAGACGGAGCACCTGCGCAAAACCCTAAACCCTAAACCCTAAACCCTAAACCCTAGGCCCTCAGTCTTACACCCTAAACCCTAAACCCTAGGCCCTCAGTCTTATCACGTCCCCAGCTGCAACGCACAAGGGTAAAATTCCTTAGCAGCAGCAAATAGCAGTCCCAGCAGCAACAACCTGAGCAGCAGCAACAGCCCCAGGACCAGCAGCAGCAGCAGCAGCAGCAGCAGCAGCAGCAGACCAGAGTCCTGCTTGCAGCTCTTGAAAGTCTCTCCAGAATGGATGGCCTTTTGAACATTTTAGTTTTGCCCTCCAGCCCCGCAGCAGCACAGGAACAGGCTGTGCATTTGCTGCTGCTGCTGCTGCTGCTGTTGCTGCTGCAGCAGCGTCTGCGCTCCACTGAAGCTGCGTCAGGCTTCCACGCCTGCTGCTGCTGCTGCTGCTGCCGTCCTGCTGCTGCTGCTGCTTGGGCG
>NW_013542404.1:1562-2095 GCF_000499545.2 Eimeria tenella
AGCAACCAAACAGCAGCAGCAGCAGCAGCAGCTAAAGGACACGTGAGCCATACCTGAAAGCAGCAATAACATGCAGGCAGTCGCGGCAGCGCGAACTTCCCTTGCCGCTGCTGCTGCTGCTGCTGCTGCTGCTGTTGACATGAATGACGCAGCCAGAGGCTGCTGGGGAAGCAGGCCGCCTGGGCGAAGGGGCTGCTCTTGGGTTGCGTGGAGCTGCTGCTGCTGCTGCTGCTGCTGCTTTGTGTGCTGCTTCTCTTGCTGCTGCGTGGATTGCTGCAGGGGAACGTTCGCTGTTGGCTGCAGCAGCAGCAGCAGCTGCTGCTGCTGATGCTGCTGCTGCGTCTCCTTCAACGTCTATCACGACGCTGGTGCTGCTGCCTGGCTTGTTCCTTGGGGGCTGCCGGTCGCCAGCAGCAGCAGCAGCAGCAGCAGCAGCAGCAGCAGCACGAGCAGCAGCAAGAGGGGATGCTCTGAAGCAAACAGGGACAGGGGACGCCTGCGGCGACGCTGCAGGCCGGCCGGCAGCAGCAGCA
>NW_013542404.1:2195-2355 GCF_000499545.2 Eimeria tenella
AGCAGAAATCGCTGTGTCTTTGCAACTTTGCGCAGACGAAGGGTCTAGTGGGCCCCTGGCTGCAGCCCCGCCAAACACTAAACACTAAACCCTAAACCCTAAACCCTAAACCCTAAACCCTAAAGCTCTAGTTTTAGAAATGAGTTGTATGGATTTTTTC
>NW_013542404.1:2455-2924 GCF_000499545.2 Eimeria tenella
TAACGAGCAGCAGCAGCAGCAGCAGCAGCAGTTGGCTGCTTCCTCTTTCGAGATGTCTCTAAGCTGCCGTCTTCTGCTTCTTCCTCATCGCTGCTGCTGCTGCTGCTACTGCTGCTGCTGCTGCTACTGCTGCTGCCGGAGTCATCGCTTACAACGATTGCGATGGGGGGCGCAGCATGGCCGCCAGCACTGGGCTTTTGCTGCTGCTGCTGCTGCTGCTGCTGCTGCCGCTGCTGCTGCTGCTGTGACCTGGCGCGCACTGCTGCAGCCGCAGCAACAGCAGCAGCAGCATTTCTCTCAACGCCAGCGGCAACTGAAGCAGCACTCCTTCCAGCTGCTGCAGCAGCTGCTGCTGCAGATGCTGCTCTTGCTGCGAATGCTGCAGCAGCGCCACTTTGGGACAAGGCTGCTGCAGCTGCAGCTGGAGCAGCAGCTGCTGCTAAAGGCGTGCTGCTGCTGCGCTGCTGCT
>NW_013542404.1:2986-3161 GCF_000499545.2 Eimeria tenella
GGGCTGCTGCATCTGCAGCAGCAGCTGCTGCAGCAGTTGCTGCTGCATTAACAGGGGTGCCTCAAGCAGCTGCTGCAGCGATTTTTGTTGTGGGCCTTCTTGCTGCTGCTGCTGCTGCTGCATCTGCTGCTGCAGCCGCATCTGCTGCTGCTGCACTTGCTGCTGCCGGCTGGGG
>NW_013542404.1:3303-3473 GCF_000499545.2 Eimeria tenella
GCAGTCCACGTGCTCGACGGCAGAGCGCTCTGCTGTGGATGCTGCTGCTGCTTTTGCTGCTGCTGCTGCTGCTGCTGTTGCTGCCCCTGCTGTTGCTGTTGCTGTTGCAACGGCACTTGCTGCCACATTTGCTTCTGCTGCTTTTGCCGCTGCTGCGGCTGCTGCTGCTG
>NW_013542405.1:0-199 GCF_000499545.2 Eimeria tenella
CCCGCCAGAGCAGCAGCAGCAGCAGCAGCAGCTCACCTTTGCCTTGGCTGCGCTGGAAACGACGGCTCGAATGAGTCCAGTGAGTTTATTTATTGCTGCGACCCAAACCCTAACGGACCACTGGACCGTAGTGGTGTCAATGACGTTCCCCGCAGTGCTGCTGCTGCTGCTGCTGCTGCTGCTGCTGCCGCTGCTGCGG
>NW_013542405.1:289-483 GCF_000499545.2 Eimeria tenella
AGCCAACTCCTCCCCCACAGTTATCTCTCCGAGAATTCCGTCATCTTCTAAAACGAAGGAGCAGCAAATGCGGTCGAATTTGCTGCGCTCCCAAACAACAGCAACGTCCCTCTGCAGCAGCAGCAGCAGCAGCAGCAGCAGTGAGCTGGTCGCCGTGTCTTGCGGCTGGCCGTCTGCTCGTTCGCCGGCCACCG
>NW_013542405.1:583-760 GCF_000499545.2 Eimeria tenella
TTCTGCACTCCGCCCCGATTTTCGCGGATCTTTGCAAGTTCTTTCATTGCTTTGCACTTTAATTGTTTTGTTTCTTCTGCCTGTTCGTCGTTGGCGACTTTCGGGCGCGCCGTGGCGCCGAGGTGTACGTACACCTGGCCAATGATCATCTGCATAGGGCCGATCTGCGTGCCGCTC
>NW_013542405.1:860-1117 GCF_000499545.2 Eimeria tenella
CAGCCCCCAGCAGCAGCAGCAGCAGCAGCAGCAGCAGCAGCAGCAGCAGCAGCTGACCGCAACTTCGTCCTGGCACCTGCGTCTCTCAATGTCTGCTTCTGCAGCAATTAGAGGCGCGTAAACCCTCTGGTAAGAAGCGCCGTCGGGGTAAGTGAGTTCGCAGGTGGGCAGCGGCTCAGTGCCTGCACGCAGCAGCAAGGGTTTAGGGTTTAGGGTTTAGGGTTTAGGGTTTAGGGTTTAGGGTTTAGGGTTAGGGT
>NW_013542405.1:1255-2196 GCF_000499545.2 Eimeria tenella
TTTAGGGTTTAGGGTTTACCTTCGCTGCGGACGTCGTCAATTGTGGCGTCTCCATACCTCGCCCAAAACTCCTCGAGCTGCTGCATCTCTTCTTTGCTGATTGGCATCGCGGAGACCTTCTCCGCGTCCGTCAGCGGCTGCAAACCCTAAACCCTAAACCCTAAACCCTAAACCCTAAACCCTAAACCCTAGGCCCTGCGGCCTGCGCCCTCGCTTCTGTTCTGGGCGCGAAACCCTAGACTCCAAACCCTAAACTCTAAACCCCAGGCCTGACTTTGCGCCCTAGCCCCTACCTGAAACTCCAAACCCCAAACCCTAAACCCTAAACCCTAAACCCTAAACCCTAAACCCTAATTACCCTGACGAGCCAATGCGCCAAAGCTTTGTTTTCGATCAAAGGGCTCCAGGCCGAAGAGTCCCATCCATTTTCTTCGAGAATGCCGCTGGCGTAGCAGCGGTCTCTGCGCAAGCCAAACCCTAAACCCTAAACCCTAAACCCTAAACCCTAAACCCTAAACCCTAAACCCCAAACCCTAGCCCACCTGCACACAATAACCAGCGCCCCCTGGGCCTCCGACACCAGCATGCCCAGCTGCAGGATATTTTTAACTCCGCAGATGAAGCACTCCAGCTTCGTGTCTCCTGCAGCAAACCCTAAACCCTAAACCCTAAACCCTAAACCCTAAATCCTCGACCCAAACCCCAGATCCCCGGGCTTTCTGCCCTTCTGCTCTCCCCCTGCCCCCAGCCGATCACCCCGCGTGCTCTCTCCCCCGCGCCTAGGGTTTTGGGTTTAGGGTTTAGGGCTTAGAATTAGGGTTTAGGGTTTAGGGTTTAGAATTAGGGTTTAGGGTTTCCGGTCTCCAGAAAACCGCATTAGCCCCCCGTTTAAAACCCCCAACCCCCACCCCTCCCGCCCCCCCCCTGCCTCTACGCGCTAG
>NW_013542405.1:2221-2414 GCF_000499545.2 Eimeria tenella
GAACTAAAAGCTGCTGCTGCAGCAGCAAATTGCCCTCTCGTCCTTTCCTTCGGGGCCCCCTGGTGCCGCCCCTGCAGCAGAATCAAGCCCCTCTTCCAGGTGACCACCTAGCTAGCTAGCTAGCTAGCTAGCTAGCTAGCTAGCTAGCTAGGTGGCTAGCTAGCTGGTTCACTGGCTAAAAAAATTTAGAGGG
>NW_013542405.1:2463-2850 GCF_000499545.2 Eimeria tenella
AGCTAGCTAGCCAGCTAGCTGGCTGGCTAGCTAGCTAGTTAGCTAGGTAGCTGGCTAGCTAGCTAGTTAGCTAGCTAGCCAGCTAGCTAGCTGTGGATAGAGAGTTGCTGGGTTTGGGTTTGACTAGCTAGCTGCCTACAGACATGGACGCCTTGGAGGACAGGCGAAGTGTTCACCTCTTCTGCATCTTTAGCTAGCTAGCCAGCTAGCTAGCTAGCCAGCTAGCTAGCTAGCCAGCTAGCTAGCCAGCTGGCCAAGGATCTGCAGCTAGCTAGCTAGCTACCCAGCTACCCGCATAGCTAGCTAGCCAGCCAGCTAGCCGCACAGCTAGCCAGCCACACAACTAGCCAGCCACATGGCTAGCTAGCCAGTCAGCTAGGTAGCTAG
>NW_013542406.1:0-1215 GCF_000499545.2 Eimeria tenella
CAGGCGCCGAGCAGCAGCGCAGCAGCAGCACGCAGCAGCAGAGTTTGCTGCAGCGAAGGGTTTGTGCTGCTCTTAGCCTCAAAGACATGCAAGCCAGAGCTGCGCTGCTGGCCCCAACTCGCGCTGCTGTTCCTGCAGCAGGTGAGCTCCCGCGGCAGCCTCAGCAGCAAGCTAGCTAGCTGGCAAGCTGGCTAGCTAGCTGTCCAGCTAGCTAGCTAGCTGGCTGGCTGGCTTGCTGGCTAGCTGGCTAGCTAGCTAGGCTAGCTAGCTGTCGGACGTGGTGCCTCGCACAGAGCGGCCACCTAGCTGCTCCAAGGGCTGGCCAGTGCAATTGGCTAGCTAGCTAGCTACCTAGCCAGCTAGCTGGCCAGTCAGCTAGCCGGCCAGCTAGCTAGCTAGCTAGCTAGCCAGCCAACCAGCTAGCTAGCTAGCTAGCTAGCTGGCTAGCCAACCAGCTGGTCGTTAGTGGGGGCAGCAGCTGGCAGCTAGCTAGCTAGCTAGCTAGCTAGCTGTCATTTTGTAAGGAAGGCAGGGGGCAGCTAGCTAGCCAGTGGAGCGCCTGCTGCATGTGTGGGGTGTGGGGTGTCTGCGCAGACACCCCAACGCACAAAGAAGCCCCACTGCATGCAAAGCTGGGGCCCTCCAGCCGCTTCAAGTTTCTTGCTGCGTGGCCCCGCAGGGCTGCAGCAGCAAAAGCCTCCAAACCCAGTGCAGCAGGTGGGACTGCAGCAGCAGCAGCAGCAGCACCAGGTGCTTCTGCTGCTGCAGCGTCTTTTCTTTGGGCTTCGTCGTCAGAGACTCGCTCTAAATGTCCCTCTGTTTGCATGCGGTTTGAGCTGGGTTTAAATGCTTTTTTATTTGCTGCAGCAGCGTGCACGAGTGCTGCTGCTGCTGCTGCTGTTGCTGCTGCTGCTGCTGCGGCGTCAAAGGGCTGCAGCAGACTGGCTGCTGTTTTTATTGCTGCAGGGCCAATTGCTGCTCTTTCTAGGAAGAGCCCTAACCTGCTGCTGCCGCCCCCTGCAGCAACAAGAACAGCAGCAGCAACAGCTGCGGCAGCAGCAGCAAACAAGTCTCCTGTTTTATCCGTCCCTCCGCATGCAGCAGCACCGTTAGCCCCCGCAGCAGCAACTCTCCCATCCACCGTAGCTAGAACGCAGCAGCAGCAGCAGCAGCAGTTGCAGCAGCAGCAGCAGCCACAACAGAAGCAGCCGCAGC
>NW_013542406.1:1307-1494 GCF_000499545.2 Eimeria tenella
GCAGCAGCAGCAGCAGCAGCAGCAGCAGAAACCACACGAAGACCACCATCTATCATCTTCGCCGCACACTCACCCCTCTGCTGGTGCTGCTCCCTCTGCAGCCAAGCCAGGGGCCCCCGCAGCAACTCCAGGGGCCCTGGGGGCCCCCAAGGCCCCGGGGGCCCCCGAGGCCCCAGAGGCCCCTAAG
>NW_013542407.1:0-220 GCF_000499545.2 Eimeria tenella
AGCAGTAGTAGTAAAAGCAGCAGCAGCAGCAGCAGCGGCAGCAATGTTAGCAGCAATAACGGCCGCAGTAGCAATGGGCGCAGAGGCAACAAGTGCAGCAGCAGCAGCAGCAGCAGAAGTGACGACGAACGCTGTAGCAGCGACAGCAGCAGCAGTAGTACCAGCCTCAGCAGCAGCACTACGCATGGCCGCAGCAGCAGCAGCAGCAGCAGCAGGCGTT
>NW_013542407.1:320-615 GCF_000499545.2 Eimeria tenella
AGCACTTGCAGCGCTGCAACAAACGCTTCTGCCTCCATTTCAAATTCACCTCTGCAGCAGCAGCACCCCAAGAGGGGCCCCCAAGACAGGGGGACCCCAAAAGGGTACTCTTTTAGGGGGGCCCCCCACCCTAGGGGGGCCCCCCTAGAGGGGAGCCCCCCAAGCTGTGGGGCCCCCGCCCAAGTAGACTTGCATGCATTTGCTGCTGCTAGGTTTCATAGTTTGGGGCCGCAGCAGTGGCTGCAGAGTCTAGAAGGCCTCGCAGCAGCAGCAGCAGCAGCAGCAGCAGCAGCAG
>NW_013542407.1:686-829 GCF_000499545.2 Eimeria tenella
CTGCTGCTGCTGCTGCAGCAGCAGGTGAAGCTGCTGCGGGAGGCTTTGGATGGGGCCCCGGCTGCGTGTCTCCCGATTTGCTGCTGTGGAAAGTGCAGCAGCGGCTGCTGCTGCTGCAGCCGGGCGAGTTGGTTCGTGCTGCT
>NW_013542407.1:1026-1369 GCF_000499545.2 Eimeria tenella
AAATTGCTGCTGCAGCAAAAGCTGTCTCTGCCTGGAGCTTCTCGGGAGCAGCAGCAGCAGCAGCAGCAGCAGCACCAACTGCAGCAGCAGAAGCGGCAACAGCAGCAGAGGCAGAAGAGCTGCGGCTGTCCACTTTCAAGTTGCTGCTCGCCTCCGCCAAAGCGCAACTCAAAGATCTAACTAAGCAGAAGCAGCAGCAGCAGCAGCAACAGCAGCAGCAGCAGCAGCAGGGCTGTTTGCCTTTGGTGCTGCCGCTGCTGCATGCATGCGCCAAGCTGCAGCTGACGGAGCTGCGGTGTATGTACACCCCTTTGCTGCAGCTGCTGCAGCAGCAGGTTTGGTC
>NW_013542408.1:0-295 GCF_000499545.2 Eimeria tenella
CACAGGGGCCCCCCCCGGGGCCCCCAACTGTACCCTCTTGGGGGCCCCCCTGCGTCTGTCTTCTGTGCATGCAGCAGCAGCAAGAAGCTGCTGGGCAGCTATAGAAGCAGCTATGTCTTCTAAGGCTGCAGCAGCAGCAGCAGCAGCGGAGCAGCAGCCGCTTGCTGCAGCTCTCAATGTGACGCTGCAGTGCCTCAGGAAGTCGTTGGACGAGCTGCAGCAGCAGCAGCAGCAACAGCCGCAGCAGCAGCAGCAGCAGCAGCAAACTGAAGAAGGAGAAGCAGACAAGGAGCCC
>NW_013542408.1:481-1548 GCF_000499545.2 Eimeria tenella
CCCGAGAGGGCCTCGCTGTCTCTGCTGCAGGCGCTGCGCATTTGTGGGGGCCTTGCTCCCCCAGCCGCCGACAACAGCAGCAGCAGCAGCAGCAGCAACGTAATTCTGTCGCGTGGTTGCTTCGAGGTGCTGCTGCGTGCTGCAGCAGCAGCGCCGAAAGTGCCTGTGCAGGCAGCAGCACGGCGGCTGCTGCTGCGGTTTGTCTCCCGCGTCTGTGAGCAGTTGCAGCAAGAAGATGCAGCAGCAGCAGCAGCAGCAACAGCAAGCTTGGGGTCTCTTACGACGGCCCTGGTAAGGGCGCTGAAACAGCAGCAGCAGCAGCAGCAGCAGCAACAGCAGCAGCTGCTGCAGCACAACAGCGAAGAGGGCCGGTTACTGCTGCTGCTGCAGCGGATTCTGCCTCAAATTCTGGGGTCCATCGCCCGCCGCCTTGACTCTCTGCAGCAGCAGCCGCAGCAGCAGCAGCAGCAGCAGCAAGAGCTGCTGAAGCAAAAGGAAAGAGCAGAGGGTTTGTGTCTGCTGCTGCTGCAGCAAAAGGGCCCCAAGGGGCTGCCTGCAGCAGAAAGCCTAGAAGCACTAGGCGTTATATTGACGGATTTGCTGCACCAGCGGCGCATGCTGCTGCAGCAGCAGCTGCTGCTGCAGCAAGATGGCCAGCAGCAGAAGCAGCAGCAGCAGCGGCTTGCTGCAGGGGTGTCTTCGTTGTCGATTGCTTCGCAGCTGCTGACGCGGCTGCTGCTGAAGAAGGGGCGCGTTTACAGCAGCAGCAGCAGCAGCAGCAGCAGCGGGGGCCCCAGGGAGGTTGCTGCTTGGTGTTCTGCAGGGTCTGCTGCTGTTGCTGCTGTTATGCTGTGGGCCAGCGAGGGACTGCAGCAGCAGCAGCAGCAGCAGCGTGGCAATGACGCAGCAGCAGCAACTGCAGCAGCTGCGGAGGCAGAGCCAGCAGATGCAGCAGAAGAACAGCTGCGCGCCCTTATGGACAAGCTCAGCTTGGAGAACTCCCCTCAGGGGCAGCAGCAGCAGCAGCAGCAGCAGCAGCAGCAGCAGCAGCAGCAGCGGGGGAGGAG
>NW_013542408.1:1579-1723 GCF_000499545.2 Eimeria tenella
GGCTGTTTGCCTGTCTTTGGTGCAGCAGTTTGTTGCTGCTCTTGTGGGCATTGCAAATAAAGCCACAGACCCCACAGCTCTGTCAGCAGCAATTAAGGCAGCAGTGAGTCTGTTGCTGCTGCTGTTGCTGCTGCTGCAGCTGCC
>NW_013542408.1:1763-1982 GCF_000499545.2 Eimeria tenella
CTGCTGCCTCTGCTGCTGCCGCTGGTGGTGTCTCTTTTCCTGCTGCTCCTTTTGCTGTTGTTACCGCTTCTGCCTTTGCTGCTATTGTTGCATCTCGGTGTGCTGCCGCTCTGCTGCTGCTGCTGCTGCTGTCGCTGCTCTTTTCACCGCTGCTGCTGCTGCTGGGCGTGTGTTTGCCGCTGGCATTGAAGAGGCTGCAGGTTGCTGCTGCTGCGGCTG
>NW_013542408.1:2082-2289 GCF_000499545.2 Eimeria tenella
GCTTCACAAAGACACAGCAGCAGCAGCAACAGCAGCAGCAGCAAGGCCAGATGAGGCCGCGTTTGCTGCTCTCTCGGAATCCGCCAAAGCGAAAGCAGCGCAGCAGCTGCTGCTCGCTATACGGGTGAGGCCCAAACAGCAGCAAGAGACCTGATGTTGCTGCTGCTGCTGCAGCTGCTGCAGGCTGTAGCCGCTGCTGGTCCTGGT
>NW_013542408.1:2389-2538 GCF_000499545.2 Eimeria tenella
TGTTTGTCTTTGCTGCTGCTGCTGCAGGCCTTTGCGCCTTTGTGCCCGCGGGCCCTCATGGAGACGAACGCCCGGCGCTTCTCTGCTGCTCTGCTTGCTGCTGTTTCTGCTGCTGCTGCTCCTGTTGCTGCTGCTGCTGCTGGCGGCGG
>NW_013542408.1:2638-3120 GCF_000499545.2 Eimeria tenella
TGGTGACACAGCAGCAAGTAACGGGCGTGCCTATTCACCCGTTCGTGCTTACCTTCATCACGTAAACCCTAAACCCTAAACCCTAAACCCTAAACCCTCGACTCCAAACACAACGCACTGAGACATCGCTGAGGCTGCAGTATTCCTTGGCGCTGTTGCGATGCGTGATCTCTCATTGTTTAGGGCTTAGGGTTTAGGGTCTAGGGTTTAGGGTTTAGGGTTTAGGGTTTAGGGTTTGGCTGCAGGAGCCTGCTGCACTACCGGCACAAGGCGCGGTGGCCCGAAGTGCTGTCGCTTTGTGGAGAAGCTGCTGCTGCAGTTGAAGTCTGCGCCTACAGGGAGTTTTTAGTTTCTCTCGTAAACGCTAAACCCTAAACCCTAAACCCTAAGCCCTAAACCCTAAGCCCCAGCTGCAAACCCTAGCGCCGCAGAGCGAGGCAGGTATTGGCGAGAAGTGCGCAGGAGAGACTCTGGCTTCTTCC
>NW_013542408.1:3150-3302 GCF_000499545.2 Eimeria tenella
GGGGACGCACCAGCGACAGGGTTTAGGGTTTAGGGTTTAGGGTTTAGGGTTTAGGGTTTGTGCTACAGGGCGCAGCGGGAGACGCGGGCAGCCTCGCCCCCTTTTTGGACAAATTTTATTCTGCTGCATTTTCTTCCCTGCACTTCAATCCC
>NW_013542408.1:3477-3878 GCF_000499545.2 Eimeria tenella
AGCAGGAGCTGAAGCTCTTCAGGTTCGAGAACTCCGAACCCTAGCGACAAACCCTAAACCCTAAACCCTAAACCCTAGGCCTCAGAAGGCAAACGCTCATGCAGCAGCAGCCATAACTGTCTTCTTGTACAGCAAATGAGGAGATGAGGGGGCTTTAGGTATAGCGCTGAGGGTTTAGGGTTTAGGGTTTAGGGTTTAGGGTTTTAATCGGAATTCGTGGGTATCTCCGTTGAGCTCTCGCTGCTACTGCAGGGCTTTAAGTATAGTGCTTAGGGTTTAGGCTTTAGGGTTTAGGCTTTAGGGTTTAGGGTTTAGGGTTTTAGTCGAAATTCGTGGGTATCTCTGTTGAGCTCTCGCTGCTGCTGGTGCCTTTGCTGCTTGCTGCTCCGCAGCAGCAGCAG
>NW_013542409.1:0-542 GCF_000499545.2 Eimeria tenella
CCGGCAGCGCCGTGTAGGGACTGTCTCCTTCACTGTCTCCTTCTGTCAACGGGGGCCCCACAATGCAGCCGTCCGCTCGTCTCTTCATCTCCTCAATGCGCTCCCTGCAGCAGCAGCAGCAGCAGCAGCAGCAGCAGCACTAGCAGTAGCAGTGAAACACCAAATAACAGCACCGCAGCAGGCGCGGCAGCAACAGCAGCAGCAGCAGCAGCAGCGGGAACAGCAGCAGCAACTGCTGCTAGCGCTGCTTCTCACCTAGCTGCTTCGAGCAGCCCCTCCTCCCTGAACCCTTGGGGGGCCCCCAGGGGGGCCCCCAGGGGGGCCCCCAGGGGGGCCCCCGGGGGGGGCCCCTGGGGCCCCTGTCTGCTGTCCCCTTTTTCTGTAATGTAGCAAAGATAAGGAAGCAAAACAGACCACTGAGGGTCTGGGTGAATGGGAGAAGCAGACTCGATGAACCAGTGCAGAAACCACTCCACGCGCCTGCCCACAAACCCTAAACCCTAAACCCTAAACCCTAAACCCTAAACCCTAAACCCTAAACC
>NW_013542410.1:0-228 GCF_000499545.2 Eimeria tenella
AGTTTGGCTCGCGCTGCAGCTTACGTGCAGCACGCCTGGCAGCGTTGCTGCTGCTGCTGCTGCTGCTGCTGCAGTGCTGCTGCAGCCGCCTGAGGGCTGGGAGCAGCTGCTGCTCCGTCCACTGCTGCGCTGCTGCTTCTGTGTCTCCTCTGTCGTCGCAGTCCCCCACAGTGCCCACCACTTCTGCTGGTCTCTGCGGCAGCAGCTGCAGCAGCTGCTGCTGCAGCG
>NW_013542410.1:295-653 GCF_000499545.2 Eimeria tenella
CTGCTGCTGCTGCTGCTAGCGTTAGCAGCAAACTCGTGCAGCTGCTGCTGCATGCGGCAGGCCCGCCGCAGGGCCCTGTGCGTGCGGCTAGCCATGGCATTATAAGTGCTGGGGTAGCTGCTGCTGCAGAGGCCCAGCACAGCAAAGGCCCCTGGTAAGAACACGGGCTCCTGCTGCTGCTGCTGCTGCTGCTGCTGCTGCTGGAGCTGCACGGCAGCCAACCGCTGCTGCAGCAGCGAACTCGCAGCAGCGAAGTCCCCGCGCTGCACCACGTGCAGGTGCAGCTGCCGCAGCCACTTGCAGTAGCCGTTTAGCTGCAGCGGCAACGCAGCAGCAGCAGCAGCAGCAGCAGCAGCCA
>NW_013542410.1:686-1010 GCF_000499545.2 Eimeria tenella
ATGTGAACGCAGTTCCTTGCCAGAAAACGACTTCTTCTACATAAACTGTTACTGCTACTGCTACGTGTGTCACTTCTGTTGCCATTCCTGCTGTTGCTGTTGCTGCTGCTGCTGCTGCTGTTGCTGCTGCTGCTGCTGCTGCTGCTGCTGCCTACCCAGTCTTCAAACTGTTTCGCGCTGGCTGTGGCCTCTCCCTCTCCATGAGTTGCCAGCACTAACACTCGCAACGGAAGGGGCCCCTCAGACCCTGGGGCCCCCCAGGGGGCCCCCTGGGGGCCCCCAGGGGCCCCCTGGGGGCCCCCAGAGGCCCCCAGGGGGCCCCAG
>NW_013542410.1:1052-1712 GCF_000499545.2 Eimeria tenella
GCCCCAGGGGCCCCCTGGGGGGCTCCAGGGGGCCCCACGGGCCCCTGAAACCCTGAGGGCCCCTGAAACCCTGGGGTCCCCTGGAACCCTGGGGGCCCCTGAGACCCTGGGGGCCCCTGAGACCCTGGGGGCCCCTGGGGCCCTGGGGGCCCCTGGGGCCCTGGGGGCCCCTGGGGCCCTGGGGGCCCCTGGGGGGCCCCCCTGGCAGCGGTTATGGGGGCCCCCTGGCCCCACAAGTTTCCGGGGGGCCCCTGGGGGCCATCAAGAGGCAGCAGAAAGGCACTGGGGGTAAAGTCCTGCATGCAAGCATTTGAGACGCACGGAGTGACAGCTTGCTGCTGCTGCTGCTGCTCCTGTTGCTGCTGCTGCCGCTGCTGCTGATTTTGTGGCTGCTGCTGCTGCTGATGGTGCTGGTTTTGGTGCTGTTGCTGCTGCTGGGGGTTTTGCTGCTGCTGCTGCTGCTGCAGTTCGATGCCCCTGCGGCGCGATGCTCCTAAGGCGCATGCAGGCTGCTGCTGCAGTGGTCCAGTGGACCAGACCAGCAGCAAAAAGCCAAAATGCATGCAAAAGCCTTACCTCTAAGTCAAAAATAAATACTGCTGGCTGCTGCTGCTGCTGCTGCTGCTGCAGCGCGCAGAGGCTGCAGGCCAGCAGCTCGCT
>NW_013542410.1:1781-2016 GCF_000499545.2 Eimeria tenella
CTCGCTGACCCTTTCCGCCGTTCCTGTTTCCGATCCGAAGTGTATGTACACTCCGACGCTGCTGCTGCTGCTGCTGCTGCTGTGGCTGCTTTTCGTCCCGCTGCTGCTGCTGCTCGTGCTGCTGCTGCAGCTGCAGCTGCCTTCACCAGCCGCGCCTTTGTTGGCATTCTGTAGGCCTCGGCGGGCCCTCAGCAAATAGTAGGTTGCAGCAGCAGCAGCAGCAACAGCAAACCTA
>NW_013542410.1:2116-2305 GCF_000499545.2 Eimeria tenella
CTGCCTCTGCAGCCAAACCAGGCGGGCATTTCGGTAGCCTTTTAGCATCCAAAGAGGCAGCAAAGAAGAGACAGATAAAAGAGACACCTGAGCAGCAAAGCAGCAGCAGCCACGCAGGCCGCAGCTGCAGCAGCAGCAGCTGCTGCTGCTCCTGTTGCTTCGTTGTTGCTGCAGCGGCTGCTGCTGCTA
>NW_013542410.1:2405-2548 GCF_000499545.2 Eimeria tenella
GGGGGTTGGAAAAGGGACAGTCTCCTCCAAAAAGTGAATTTCGTCTTTAAGGTCTATTCCCCGCTTCTTAAACCCAAGGAAGTCAAACCACCACAAAACCTGCAGCAGCAGCAGCAGCAGCAGCAGCAGCAGCAGCAGCAGCA
>NW_013542410.1:2648-2871 GCF_000499545.2 Eimeria tenella
GACCAGCATCGGCAGCAACTTCGGGTGTACAGACAGCTCTCAACTCCAAAATTAAAAAACAAATATCAAATTATAAATAAATAAAATTTAAATATTTAAAAATTACTATTTCGTTAATAATAACTTCTCAAAGACGAGGGGGCCCCCTGGCCCACTGGCTTCCCCATCTGGGGCCCCCTGGGGCCCACTGGGGGCCCCCCGGGGCCCCTGGGGGCCCCAGATG
>NW_013542410.1:2910-3255 GCF_000499545.2 Eimeria tenella
GGGCCCCCTTGGGGGCCCCCTGGATGCTAGAAGTTTAAATAAGTTTAAATGCATGCATGCGTTTAATTAATACCCTTAGAAATGGGTCTTTTGTGTGGGGCCCCCAGCTGCTGCTGCGGGTTTTGCTGCTGGGCCAAGTGCATGCAGCAGCAGCAGCAGCAGCAGCAGCAGCAAAGGAGCTTTTGTGTTTATATTCTAATGTTATTTTCATTTATTTGCATTTAATGTTTATTCATTGAGTCTTTTGGACTTATTTTATTTTCTACTTTTGCCTGAAATAATGCACAATTGTGTCTTATTCAATTTTATATATATTATTTGTATGCGATCTTATTTGCAGCAGCA
>NW_013542410.1:3355-3650 GCF_000499545.2 Eimeria tenella
TTTTTATGTTTCTATGAATACAATTAATGCATTTATATTATTATCATATATAAATATAATATATATATATTAATATATTATTACCATATATATTCATATATATTATAATATATTTATAACACATACAAATACATATATAATATATATATATATGTACATACTAATACATATATATTATATATATATGTATATATATAATAGTACATATATAATGTATATATGTGTACATAAACACATATAAAGCGAACCTCTGACATATATATATATCATAATATATATAACATGCTGCTGCAGA
>NW_013542410.1:3750-3988 GCF_000499545.2 Eimeria tenella
CGGGGGGCCCCCAAGGCTGAGGGGCCCCTCCTGCGGGAGCTGCCTTGGCTGTGTGTTCTAGGTCTTGCTGCTGCTGCTGCTGCTGCGCATGCATCTTGCTGCAGCTGCTGCTGCTGCTGCGTGGGTTCCTGCTGCTGCGTGGGCTCCTGCTGCGGCGTGGGCTCCTGTAGCTGCTCCAGCAGCTCGTCCAGCTGCTTGCGGGCAGCTGCGCTGGGGGGGACAGGAGCAGCAGCAGCAC
>NW_013542411.1:0-405 GCF_000499545.2 Eimeria tenella
CGCTGCCTGGGTCTTCTGCTGCTGCTGCTGCTGCTGGTGTCCTCACGCTGCAGAACTGCGCTGATTCGTCATGCTGCGGAAACTCCAGCAGCAGCAGCAACTGAGGCAGTAGCAGCAGCATGCGCTGCTTCTGGAGGTCAGAGGAGTGGCCTAAAAGAGCGTTTTTGGGCTCACCTGGAGGAAGACGCCTTGCTGCCTCGTCGCTGCTGCTGCTGCCGCTGCTGCTGCTGCTCTTCTCGGCGTTGCTGCGCGTAGGGCAAAAACGGCTTTCTTGCTGCTAGCAAGGAAATGGACAATGTTTAAGTTGGGAGATGGAGATAAAGAATTGGCTTGCTGCTGCATGCAGCCGCAGCAGCCGCCGATACGCATGGCTGCTGTTGCTGCTGCTGCTGCTGCTGCTGCTGC
>NW_013542411.1:467-1155 GCF_000499545.2 Eimeria tenella
CTGCTGTTCCCAACTGACTTTTTTTGGTTTTGTTTTTGACAGACACAAGAATTCATTTGTGTCTCTGCTTTTTGAGCCCGGAAGCTCCTTCAGCATCTCTGGCTGCTTGCTGCAGCAGCAGCAGCAGCAGCAGCAGCAGCTCGGGTTGGAGCAGGTGCCTTTGCCTCACGGGGCCCCGTGGGGCCCCCCCCTCGCCTTCGTACCTTCGGGGTGTGTTTTATTGAATTTTGCAGCGAGGAGAAGTTCTGCTGCAGTTCCGGTGGGGACAGCAAGAAGAGAGCAGCAGCAGCAGCAGAGCAGCAGGTGCTGCAACGCAGCAGCAGAAGCAGCAGCAGCAGCGCCGCTGCATCGACAGGCAGCAACCGATAGAAACGCCGTGTCTTCTATTCATTTTTCAGTCCCCAGACAGACGCACAAACAGCATTCTGTCTTGCTGCTGCTGCTGCTGCTGCTGTTGCTGCGCGTTCAGCCCGTAGCAGCAGCGGCGGCGGCAGAGAAGCAGCACGAGCGGCAGCAGCTGCAGCAGCAGCAGCTCCAAATACAAGAGTGAACGTGAGAAACAGCTGCTGCCGATGCTGCTGCGCTCGGGGAAATGAGTGCGCACGCATATCTGCAGAAGAGCAGCAGCAGCAGCAGCATCAACAGCAGCCAGCAGCAGCAGCGGCAGCAGCAGCAGCAGCAAAACACG
>NW_013542411.1:1344-1635 GCF_000499545.2 Eimeria tenella
GCAGCAGCACTGGCTGCAGCAGATCCAACAGCAGCAGATTCGCCATGACAGGCATCTGCTAAAGCAGCAGAAGTCCCAGCAGCAGCAGCAACAGCAGCAGCAGCCTGAGGAGCAGCAGCAGCAGCAGCAGCAACGCCGGCAGCAGCAGCTGTTCCTGCATGTTCTGGACACCCCCGTCTTGGAAGGACTTGTACTCAAGAGGGGAAATGCTTGGCCATGTGAGCAGCAAATGAGCAAGAGTTGCTGCTGGTGCTGCTGTGGCTGCTGCTGCTGCCGTTGTTGCTGCTGCCC
>NW_013542411.1:1705-1860 GCF_000499545.2 Eimeria tenella
ACTGTTGCTGTCAATTCGTCTGCTGCTGACAACTGTTGCTGCTGATGGTGTGTTGCTGCTGTTGCTGCTGCTGTTGCTGCTGTTGGCGCTGCTGCTGTTGGTGCTCCGGCTGTCGCTGCCGCTGCTGCTGTCGCTGCTGCTGCTGTCGCTGCTGC
>NW_013542411.1:1960-2367 GCF_000499545.2 Eimeria tenella
GCTGCACTTTTGCCCCCGCATCAGTTCTGCTGCAGCCGCCACCGCTCCCTCTTCGCCCATGAGCTACAACTCCCGCTGCAACTGCTGCTGCTGCTGCTGCTGCTGCTGCGTTTGCTGCAGACAGCTGGAACACGCGCTTGGTGCGTCTGTCCCCGCCTTACCTTCTCTACTATGACGAGGGGGCCCCCGGGGGCCCCCCCTGTACCCTTTCTGGGTACGGGGCCTCCAGTAGCCCTGGGGGCCCCTGGGGGGCCCCCCGGGGTTTGCTGCGGCTAAGTGAAAGCAGCCTTGTGCTGTGGCCTTCACTGCTGCTGAGCTGCTTGGGGCGGCAGCAGGTTTACTTTGTTGCTGCAGTGGGCGATGCTGCTGGGCTTTGCTGCAGCTGCTGCGGCCGCTGCAGCAGCTGC
>NW_013542411.1:2423-2873 GCF_000499545.2 Eimeria tenella
AGCAGCAGCAAGAAAGGCGCCTGCCTCTGCAGCGACCTGGCGCTGCTGCGAGGCAGCAGCCAGGAGCTGCTGCGGCGCCGCGAGCAGCAGCAGCAGCAGCAGCAGGAAGGTGGCACCGCAAACACTGTGTGCTGCTGCTGCGGGGCGGGTGCAGCAGCAGCAGCAGCAACAGCAGCAGACACAGACAGACCCGGGCGAGGCATCTTGGGAGGCATTTTTTCTTTCTGGAGGGGCAGCCGGCAACAGCAGCAGCAGCAGCAACAGCGCGAACAACAGCAGCGGCAGCAGCAGCAGCAGCAGCAGAACCTAGAGAGCTCTGGAGATGGGGCTCTGTGCAGGTCACATGAGGAAGCTAGGGTGTACGCGGCAGAGGAAAGCTGGCCTGCTACTGCTGCTGCTGCTGCTGCTGCAGCTCCCGCTGCTGCTGCTCCACTTGCTGCTGCTGCTGCG
>NW_013542411.1:2943-3068 GCF_000499545.2 Eimeria tenella
CTTCGCCGCTGTCTGAAGCACTGGTCGATTTACAGGGTTCTTGGGAGGTATGCATTTCCCCTGCAGCAGCAGCAGCAGCAGCGGAAGCCGCAGCAGCAGCAGCAGCAGCAGCAGCAGCAGCAGAC
>NW_013542412.1:0-617 GCF_000499545.2 Eimeria tenella
AGCAGCAGCAGAAGCAGCAGCGCCTGCGCAAGATTTAGATGTACCTACGCTCCAAGAAGACCCCCAGCAGCAGCAGCAGCAGCAGCAGCAGCAGCAGCAGCAGCAGCTGATCCTCTTTTCTGCAACACAACCTTCTTGGGTTCAAACTGTTGCAAAAAAGTTTCTCAGAAATCCCCAGGTGGTCGACGTCATGAGCCAGCGAACCGTCAGGTAAGGGTTTAGGGTTTAGGATTTAGGGTTTAGGGTTTAGGGTTTAGGGTTTGGGGTTTAGGGGCGGCGCTGCAGGTAGCAGCTTCTCTCCGGTTGCATTCAGCGCTTAGTGCCCAGGTTTAAACGCCTTACTTTCATTTTCTGTCGCTGCTGCTCTGTTGCTGCTGCTGCTGTGCTACTGCTGCTATGCTGCTGCTGCTGTGCTGCTGCTGCTGTTGGGTTGCTGCTGCTGCTGCTGCTGTTCAGGACTGCTGCTGCAGTGACACACCTGCGAATGGAGGTGCCCGAGGGTTTATCTGCTGCTGGCCTGTCGCTGCTGCTGCGGGACTGCCTGCTGTGTCTGACGCCCCGCGGCAGCAGCAGCAGCAGGAGCAGCAGCAGCGGCAGCCACAGCAGCAGCAGCATTG
>NW_013542412.1:683-843 GCF_000499545.2 Eimeria tenella
CAGCCAAGCCCCTGGACTCGCAGGCTTTTCTGCTGCAACTCTTCATGGAGGCATTGAGCAGCAAACGCGGGACAAGCTGATGCAGGGCTTCAGAGAGGGTGCAGCAGCAGCAGCAGCAGCAGCAGCAGCAGCAGCAGCAGCAGGGGGAGGAGGAGTAGCA
>NW_013542412.1:896-2653 GCF_000499545.2 Eimeria tenella
GGCAGTAGTAGTAGCAGCAGCTGCAGCAGGAGTCGTAGCAACGGTAGAAGTAGTAGCAGCAGTAGTAGTAGTAGCAGCAGTAGTAGCAGTGGCAACAGCAGCAGCAGCAGCAGTAGTGGCAGCAGCAGCAGCAGTAGCAGCAGCAGCAGCAGCAGTGACAGTAGCAGCAGCAGCAGCAGTACTAGTTGTAGTAGTAGTAGCAGCAGCAGCAGCAGTGGTAGTAGTACTAGAAGTAGGAGTAGTAGTAGTAGTAGTAGTAGCAGCAGCAGCAGCAGCAGCAGAAGCAGCAGCTTAGGGCGAGCTTGCTCGGTGTCTAGGCAGCTCAGCTGCATGCGCAAAGTTCGCTCTTGAGGTGTACAGACACCTCGGGCTCGGGTGTATGGACACCTCTGCTGCTGCTACCTGGACAGCTATCTAGCTAGCCAGCTAGCTAGCTAGTCAGCTAGCCAGCTAGTCGGCTAGCTAGCTAGTCAGCCAACTAGCTAGCCAGTTAGCTAACCAGCTAGCTAGCCAGCCAGCTAGCTAGCCAGCCAGCTAGCTAGCCAGCCAGCTAGCTATTTATTCCGCTAGCTAGCCAGCCAGCTAGCTAGCGGAATAAATGCATGGCTAGCTAGCTAGAGAGCTGGTTGGGGGCCTCGCTAGCTAGCTAGCTAGCTATACGCAGAGAGACAGTCAGCTGCCTGCAAGCACTAGCCAGCTATCTGTTTAGCTAGCTGGCTAGCTGGCTAGCTAGCCAGATGACTATGCACCTAACTAGCTGTATAGCTAGCTAGTTGGGTTTCCAGCTAGCTAACCAGCTAGCCATACTGCTACGTATGTAGCTAGCCAGGTGGCTAGCCAGCTAGCCACCCAGATAGCCAGCTAGCCACCCAGCAAGCCAGCCAACCAGCTAGCCACGTAGTTAAGTTAGTCAGCCACCCAGCAAGCTAGCTAGCCAGCTAGCCAGCCGGATAGCTAGCTGGCCAGCTAGCGAGCCAGCCAGCTAGCTCGCCAGCTAGCCAGCCAGCTAGCCAGCCAGCTAGCTAGCCAGCCAGCCAGCTAGCTAGCCAGCCAGCCAGCTAGCTAGTCAGCCAGCCAGCTAGCCAGCCAGCTAGCCAGCTAGCCAGCTAGCTAGCCAGCTAGCCAGCCAGCTAGCTAGCTAGCTACCTAGCTAGCTAGCTAGCTGTTGTGTTTGTTGTTTGATCAGGAAGACACAGAGCTTTGATTTGCACGGACGTGGCGGCGAGGGGAATTGACGTCGGCACTGTAGACTTGGTGCTGCTGCAGCAGCAAATAAATAAAATAAATTTAATTGAGTTAATTTAATTATTTTATTCTTAATTTAATTCTTTTCTTTGATTTAATTCTCTTCGTTAAATCAATTAAATCATTCTCCATTTTCTTGTTTTCTTTTCGCCTTTTCTGAAGTTGTTGCCAACTTGTTGAACTGTGCTGCTACTGCTGCTGTTGCTGCTGCTGCTGCTGCTGCTGCTGATCATGATGGATGATGATGATGATGGTGGTAATGATGCTGCTGCTGCTGTTGCATGGTAATGAAGCTGCTGCTGCTGCTGACCATGTTGCTGTTGCTGCTGCTGCTGCTGCTGCTGACCATGTTGCTCTTGCTGCTGCTGCTGCTGCTGCTGCTGCAGGTGGTGCACTGCGGGTTGGCCCACGACAGCGAGGTGTATATACACCGCAGCGGCCGCACGGGGCGGGCCGGCCGCCAGGGGCTTTCGCTGCTGCTGCACTCGCCGCAGCAGCAGCAGCAAGTGAGG
>NW_013542412.1:2753-3236 GCF_000499545.2 Eimeria tenella
TGCTGGACTTGATGGGTCTGGGGGGGGCCCCCGAACGGGGGGGGCCTCCCCAGAGAGTGGCAATAGAGTGGGTTAAATGGCGAAATAAATGAATAAATTAATTAAAAATAATAAACTATTTATTTATTTATTTATTTATTTTCCATTTTCCCTTTCTTTTGCTCTTTCTGGACCCCTCGGGTCGGCGCATTGGAGCCTTCTCGCTGCGGTGTATGTACACCGCAGCTCTTTTGGGTGTCTGTACACCTGCGCGCTCATTTGCCTGCGCGTGCTGCTGCTGCTGCTGCTGCTGCTGCTGCTGCTGTTGCTGCTGCTGCAGCTTGAGCAGCGTGAGCTACGTGGTGCTGGACGAGGCGGACGAAATGCTGAAGTTGGGATTTGCAGAAGCTGTTGACATGGTGCTTTCTGCTGCCTTCGCTTCCAGACTCCCTGCTGCTGCTGCTGCTGCTGCTGCTGCTGCTGCTGAGGATGCGGGCAGGGGCC
>NW_013542412.1:3336-3840 GCF_000499545.2 Eimeria tenella
AGTCCGAGTGTTTCTGCTACAGCTTTCAGCGCAGAGAACTGCCATCTGCGCGAGAGGTGCTCGAGGCAGCAGTGAGGGCCGCAAACCCTAAACCCTAAACTCTAGGCCTAAACCCTAAACCCTGGCTCAAAACTCTCAACCCCAAACCCTAGTTTGAAGCCCCAACAAGGCAGCCACGCTTGCCTCCCCCCTCCCAGGGTTTAGGGTTTAGGGTCTAGGGTTTAGGGTTTAGGGTTTAGGGTTTGCGGCTCAGTCTCTGGGGGCAGCGCGGCAACTGGACCAGGTGCAGCAGCAGCTGCTGCCTTTCTTTTTAGCTGCTGCTGAAGATTTGCTGCAGCGGGCAAACAGAGAAGGAGTGCAGCAGCAAGAAGTGCTGGCGAGGGCTTTGGCCGTGGCTGCGGGCCTGAAGGTAAACCCTAAACCCTAAACCCTCGGCGAGCAGCAGCGGCGAAAAGAGCGGCGTGCGCGCTGCTGCAGCTGCTGCTCCTGCTGCTGCTGCTGCAG
>NW_013542413.1:0-194 GCF_000499545.2 Eimeria tenella
CTGCTGCTGCTGCTGCTGCGGCCGCCTCCTCGGGTGCCTCAGGGGCCTCAATGGGGGCCCCCCCCCATCTATCCGCAGCAAACCTTCCACCCCCAAACCCAATCTATAAGCCGATCTTTTAAACTGCTGATGCCAACTCCGTTTCATGGGGGCCCCCAGGGGGGCCCCCTGGGGGGCCCCCCCAGAGGGGCCCC
>NW_013542413.1:241-605 GCF_000499545.2 Eimeria tenella
ATTTTCCCTCTTTTCGATCTCTTTTTGCCTCTTTTTCTTTCCTTTTTTCTCTTTTTTTGATTCTTTTTTAATTCTTTTTTAATTCTTTTTTAATTCTTTTTTAATTCTTCTTTTGCTTTTTTAAAACTTCCTTCAGCCTCTCTCTCCTGCTGCTTTAAACCCCCTCCGCTCATTTTTTCTTTTTCACTTAAATTAAATCAAATTAAATTAAATAAACCCAACACAATTAAATTAATTAAATAATCATTTATTTATTTATTTATTTATTGTTATTATTTCAGAAATCCTCACAATTGATTTTGCTTCGCACTGCAACTTGCCCTGGAGCTTCCGGCCGCTGCAGCAGCAAATTAAAATTGCCCTG
>NW_013542413.1:705-2146 GCF_000499545.2 Eimeria tenella
CCCAAGGGGAACGTCAAGGGGGCCCCCGAGGGGGCCCCCCAGGTACCCTTCAAGCGTGCCCCCACCCAGGGGGCCCCCAGGGGGGCCCCCACGGGGGCCCCCTGGGGAGACCCCCGGGGACTCCTCTGGGGCCCCCTCGAGGGCTCTTAGCGGGAAAGCAGCAGCTGGAGACTGGAGTGTTTGCGGGTGAGAGCGACTGCTGCTCTGCTGCTGCTGCTGCTGCTGCTGCTGCTGTTGCTGCACGCCCTGTGGCCCCCCCGCTGCTGCTGCTGCTGCTGCTGCCTCTGCTTGGGTTTGCTGCCCGCTTTTCTCTTTGCTGCGGTGAGAAGAAACACAAAGCCGGGGGGAAGAAGCAGCAGTGGGGGGTGTGGGGCCCTCAGCCCTGAACTCCCTGCAGTCCTGCTGCTGCTGCTGCTGCTGCTGCACTGGCGCAGCAGCAGACTGCAGCAAACCCTCAGTCGGGGGGCCCCCAGGGGACAGAGGGGCCCCACCTCCTTCTTCCCCACAAATGGGAAAAGCAGAATCCATGCTGCTGCGCAGCTCCTCGCTGCTGCTGCTGCTGCTGCTGCTGGGGCAGCGCAGACTGGGAAGGTGCAGACGCCGCATCCTAAGGCTGCTGCTTCCGCTGCTGCTGCTGCTGCAGTGGCTTGCTGCTGCTGCAGCGGTTTGTTGCTAGTGTGGTGGCTTGCTACTGCTGCAGTGGCTTGCTGCTGCTGCAGTGGCTTGCTGCTGCCGCAGTGGCTTGCTTTTACAGCAGTGGCTTGCTGCTGCTGCAGTGATCTGCTGCTGCAGTGGCTTGCTGCTACTGCAGTTGCTCGGTCCTGCAGTCGTGGCTAGCTGCTGCAGCACTGGCTTGCTGCCGCAGCAGTGGCTCGCTGCTGCTGCAGTGGCTTGCTGGAGTGGCTTGCTGCTGCTGCAGTGGCTTGCTGCTGCTGTTAGAAAACCCTCAGTACCCTCTGAAGCTTAAGACAATAGGGGGCCTCTGGGGGGCCCCTAGGGGCCTCTAGGGGCCCCTGAGACACAGGGGGCCCCCCGGAGGCCTCCGGGTGGCTGTCGGCTGCAGGGGGGCCCCTGGGAAGCCGCGGGAAAGTTTTACTGCTGCAGCTAAAAGATGAAAGGAATACCATTAATTCATTGTTTTGCAATTCTTAACTCACTGATGCAGCAGCAGCAGCAGCTGCAGCAGCAGCAGGAGCAGCAGCAGCAGCAGACGATGCAGCGAGAGCAATGGGTGTACGCGGCTGCAGCGCTCGGCGTACGAGAAAAATAAAACACAAACCCCCGAACCCTAAACCCTAAACCCTAAACCCTAAACCCTAAAACCTCAATTTTTTAAATTAAAGATCAGGAGAGCCGCAAATTTTCTCATTTAAAGTGCTGCTGGGGGCCTCGGCAGCTGCGGCGGCAGCAGACCACCGCCGCAGACGGGCCCCCCAAGCGG
>NW_013542413.1:2196-2965 GCF_000499545.2 Eimeria tenella
TAGCAGCAGCAGCAGCAGTAGCAGCAAAGCCTGCTAAGCCCGGCGCTCCTTATATATGATACTAAGGCAAATTATTTCTTTGTTTCTTATAACTTGTTATTAGCCCGCCGCTGCTGCTGCTGCTGCTGCTGCTGCAGTCAACTGCTGATGCAGCATTGCGGCGCCGCAGGGGCCCCACACCCCTCGAATTCATTGTGAGGGGCCCCCAGTGACTAACAAAGTATGGCTGCAGCAGCAACATCTGCTGCTGCTGCTGCTGCTGCAGCGCAGCTGCTGCGGCGGCCTCTCATGGGGGCCCCCAGGGGGCCCCTCTGTAGCTGGTTGGGGCCCCTACGTGGCAGCAGCAGCAGGGCCCT
Organism: Eimeria tenella; assembly: GCF_000499545.2. Lineage (NCBI taxonomy): Eukaryota > Apicomplexa > Conoidasida > Eucoccidiorida > Eimeriidae > Eimeria > Eimeria tenella. The sequence continues at coordinate 2,553 of NW_013542413.1, forward strand.
CGGGACTACCTCTTTGCTGCAGCAGCAGCAAAGCTGCTGCCGCTTTTGGCTTAGGCGCAGCCTCTGCAGCAGCAGGTGCGGCAGCAGCAGCAGCAGCAGCAGGTGCAGCAGCAACTGTTGCTCCTTTTACAGAACAGAGCTCAGATTCTTTTCTTCTGCCAAGCTGGGGGGCCCCCCACTAAAGGGTACTGGCGCGCCCCACGAGGGGCCCCCAGGGGCCCCCCATTCCCCTTCAAACCCACGCCAGGGGGCCCCTCTAAATGGTCCCTCAGGGGGCCCCCCCGGGGGCCCCCCTGAGGGCCCCCCGCAGCCTCCAGAGTCCCAGCAGTCTAGCTGGTCCTTTTCTTCTGCTGGTATTCCTGGGGGGCCCCCCGGGGGCCCCCCAGGGGCCCCCCCCCATGGGGGGCCCCCCA
>NW_013542413.1:3166-3290 GCF_000499545.2 Eimeria tenella
AACAGCGGTTCGCTGTATTTGCCTCTTTTTTGGATTGTGTGGGGTGGCTTTTGCTGCTGCTCCTCTTTATGCTGCTTTCTGCAGCAGCACAGGGTACGGGGGGGCCCTGGGGCCCCCACCCCAC
>NW_013542414.1:0-337 GCF_000499545.2 Eimeria tenella
TCTGCTGATGCTTTTGCTGCTGCAGCAAATGAACTCTTACGGCTATGGGGCCTCCAAGTGAAGCCGCCGCCTTGGCGCCGACTGTGAGGCTTAAGGACTTTAATTGAAACAAAACAAATAAAAATAATTAATTTAATTTAATTTAATTTAATTAATTTTATTAAATTAATTAAATTAATTAAAATAAAATAAATCAAATTAATTAATTCAATTATGGGTTTTTTGTGCTTCTGCGGATCCCGCGTTTGAGCCCTGCTGCTGCTGCCCGGGCTTCCAGCAGCAGCAGCAGCAGTGCTGCGCCTGCTGCTGCTGCTGGTCCAACCGTTGCTGCTTCTTT
>NW_013542414.1:437-646 GCF_000499545.2 Eimeria tenella
CAGCAGCAGCAGCAGTTTTGCTGTTGTGTGCAGGAGAAGTACGGGGCTTTGGCTGAGCTGCGGCACTTCCAAGCTGCTGCTGGGGCTCGGGACTTATGTGCCTTTTTGGAGCAGCAGCCGGAGGTGGTGCTGCAGCGGAGGCAAGGGACTCTCCTGGTCAGCAGCAGCAGCAGCAGCAGCAGCAGCAGCAGCAGCGGGTGGAGGGGCAG
>NW_013542414.1:746-945 GCF_000499545.2 Eimeria tenella
TGGTGCTGCTGCTGCTCCTACCGCTGCTGCTGCTTTGCTGCTGCTGCTTTTGCTGCTGCAGGTTGCTGCGTCTCCTCCTGTCGGCCGTCGCTACACCATAAGGACCCTTGTGGCGCTAAGGGCTGCTGCTGTTGCTGCTGCTGTTGCTGCTGCTGCGACCGACAGCAGCAGCAGCAGCAGCAGCACCGCCAAAATCTCT
>NW_013542414.1:1045-1694 GCF_000499545.2 Eimeria tenella
AGCAGCAGCTGTGGGCTGGACGCGTGTGGGTGTAGCTGCACTGGGTGCTGCTGCTGCTACGCTCCTTAATTGCTTCTGCAACACTAAACCTGCTGCTGCTGCTGCTGCTGCTGCTGCTGTTGTGCTACAGCTGACCCTGGCTGAAGGAGTTTCTGTGCCAGAAGGCCCCCAGTACATTCCCAATTCCTTGAGAAGACAAACAGCGCGAGCCAGCAGCAGCAGCAGCAGCAGCAGCAGCAGCAGCAGCGCAGCTTTGCTGCCTGCACCGGTGTATGCAGCAACAGCAGGAGCAGCAACTGCAGCAGCAGCAGCAGCAGCAGCGTCGCCGCTGCTGCCAGTCCCGCCCCTTCTGGACTCTCACCCACGCGCCCTAGCTCTTCCTGCTGCGGCAGCAGCTGCTGCTCTCGTCGAGGCTGCTGCTGGGGTGCAGCAGCAGCAGCAGCAAAAGCAGCAGCAAAAGCAACAGCAGCAGCAGCAGTGGCCTCTAAGCCAGTGGCCCCCTGCGAAAAGTGCTGCTGCCAACCCCTACTCTCACAAGGGGCCTCAGCTGCCTGAAGGCTCTGCTGCTTCGCTGCTGCTGCTGCTCATGCAGCAGCAACAGCAGCAGCAGCAGCAGCAGCAAGCAGCAGCAGAGCAGAGGAGCGGGAGC
>NW_013542414.1:1715-1858 GCF_000499545.2 Eimeria tenella
CGCGAGCTGCGGCGCACCACCCCTGAAGCCGCAACGTGCAGCAGCCCCCTCTGCTACCCGGCCCTTATCTCAGCTGCAGTTTGAGCAGCAGCAGCAGCAGCAGCAGCAGCAGCAGCAGTCACTGTTGCAGCTGCTGCGGCAGC
>NW_013542414.1:1882-2852 GCF_000499545.2 Eimeria tenella
CAGCTGCAGCGGCTGCTGCGGGAAGCAGCAAACAGCGCAGGTGGCGAGAGCCTTTGCCTGCAGCTGCTGAACCTGCTTAGCCTTAACGACAGGCAGCAGCAGCAGCAGCAACAGCAGCAGCAGCAGCAGCTGCTGCTGCAGGCAAAGAATGCCCTAAGGGCCCAAGGTACACTGGAGCAGCAGCAAGAAAGTAGCAGCAGACGCAGCAGCTGCAGCAGCAAACCGAAAGGAGGGGACACGCAGGACGAAGGGAAAACAGAAATGAGAAACCCTCGAGAACCGCCTAAGCACTTTATTGCTGCTGCTGCTGCTGCTGCTGCTGCGCTCTGCATGCGTTCAGACAATGCGCTCGTCAGCAGCGAGAGAGCAGATAGGCACCTTCAGCAGCAGCAGCAGCAGCAGCAGCAGCAGCAGCAGCAGCAGCAGAGCACTGCTGCTGGCCTGCTGGCCGAGCTGCTAGCCACGCAAAGGCCTCCGTACATCAGCTCTGGGGCCGACTTGCTGCAGCAGCAGCAGCTGCAGCAGCAGCAGTTGCAGCAGCAGCAGCAGCAGCAGCAGCAGCTCAGACGCAGGCTGCTGGGCATCGTCCGCGCTGCATGCAAACAGCAGCGGCTGCAGTGGCTAAGAAATGAAGACTTAAGCGAAATGTTGTGCAGCACCAAGCAGCAGCAGCAGCAGCAACAGCAACAGCAGCAGCAGCAGACCGAGCCTTTAGACGAAAGCAGCATGCAGCTGCGACAGCAGCTGCTGCTTTTGTTGCAGCTAGACAGCCAACTTCAGCTGCTGCTGCAGCAGCAGCAACAACAGCAGCAGCAGCAGCAACAGCAGCAGCAGCAACAGCAGCAACAGCATCGGCCAGCAGCCCCACAGGCGGCCACAGGCTATCCCGCGAACCTTGGGAGCACTTCTACTCCTGCTGCTGCTCCTGCAGCAGCAGCAGCAGCTGCTGCTGCTGCTGCAGTACGCGGCT
>NW_013542414.1:2900-3022 GCF_000499545.2 Eimeria tenella
CTGTCGCCTGCTGTTGCTGCAGCGAGAAACAGCTACAGGCTTCTCACTGCGGGACTCTCACTAAGCGCAATCAAGAAAGAGTGGCGGCAGCAATATGGTGTGCTGCTGCTGCTGCTGCTGCT
>NW_013542415.1:0-280 GCF_000499545.2 Eimeria tenella
TTTCCAAAACCCTCTTCACATCTGCTGCTGTTGCAAACCCTAAACCCTTGACGTCCAGCAGCCTCCAAGCAGCTTCCAAGTCCAAGCCCTTGCTGCGCACCAAACTCTCACAAAACGAGGGTTTAGGGTTTAGGGCTTAGGGTTAGCGATTTAGGGTTTAGGGTTTAGGATTTAGGGTTTAGGGTTAGGGTTTGAGGAGCCCATGCGCGGAAAGCGCATGGAAACGCGCTTTCTACTGGCTAGTCACGGTTTGGCTTGCGTGCTTCAGGGTTTAGGGTTT
>NW_013542415.1:294-2170 GCF_000499545.2 Eimeria tenella
TTGCGAACGTGTACGCCAACTCTCTCCGCGCCGCCTCTATTTCCCTCAAAACCGCCAGCAGCAGCTCAAAAGCAGCAGCAAGGGTTTGGGGAGAGGGTCTTTTGCGAACAGTAAAGAAAGGGGGGCCCCCAGGGGGCCCCGCAAGGGGGCCCCCAAGGGGCCCCCCGAGGGGCGCCCCAGGGGGGCCCCCCAGGGGGCCCCCCGTCAGCAGTGAACCCACAGTCTCCTCTGCCTGCGGCGCAGAAAGCGTTTTGGGCCAGAATTTGGGCTGCTGAGGGTCTGGCTAGGGTTTAGGGTTTAGGGTTTAGGGTTTAGGGGCGAAGGAGCTGCAGCAAATATGCAGCTCACGCAGCAGCACCTGTCTCCCGCGAGCTGCTGCTGCGCATTTAACTGTCTCTTTTTTTCCCGCTGCTGCTGCAGCAGCAAAAGCATCTCTGCTGCAGCAGGCAGCCGCCGCGGGGGGCCCCACAGCAGCGCTGCTGTCCCCGCCAAGTTCACAGCTAGCTGCTTGGCTAGCTGGCTAGCCACCCGCCCGGGGGGCCCCCGCCGCCCGGGGGGCCCCCCGCTGGGGGCACCCAAAAGGCCTGCAGCAGACTCAAACCCGTGCTGCTGCTGCTGCTGCTGCTGCTCGTGCTGCTGCTGCTGCTGCTGCTGCTGCTGCTGCTGCTGGAGGCCAATGTAGCTGGACCAGATCTTATTGGCCTGCCTCCTGGGGTAAAAGAGACAGAGAAGATCTGAGAAAGACAAATACCCGTCGCGGTCTCTGCAAAAACCCCAAAACGCATGCAGCGCAATGCATGCAAATGCATGCAAACGCATGCAAACGCATGCAAATGCATGCAAACGCATGCATGCGCTCAGCCAGTAGCCTCTTGGGACTCACTAAAACTCCACACAGACCCCACAGCGGGCCCCATAGGGGCCCCATAGGGGCCCCATAGGGGCCCCACAGGGTCCCCATGGGGGTTCCCTAGGGCCTCTGGGGCCCCTAAGGAGGTCCTGCTGGAAGCTGTACCCTGTGGGGCCTGTGGGGTCCCCTGGGGGCCCCCCAAAAGCTGCTGCTGGGGCCCCTCTGGGGGCCCTTCTGCGTCACTATTTATTATTCATTTGGGGGCCCCCAAAGAGATTTAAATATCATTTTTGGGGATTTTCAAATATTTTTATTTTAAAAAAAAGGGGAAAAAGACTTCTTTTTATACCTGTCGTGTCGCCAAAAGAAAGCCTCAACTAACTGCATGCTGCAGGGCTGCCGGTGGCAGCGCAGCAGCTCAAGCATGCGCCCTGCAGCAGCAGCAGCAGCAGCAGCAGCAGCAGGAGCAGCAGATGTGCAGGCACAGGCAGCAGCAGCGAATGCACGGGCAACTGCAGCAGCAGCAAATGCGGACAGCCTTTGCTGATAGCCTTACAGAAGATGACAACAAGAGCGCAGCAGCAACAGCAGTAGCAGCAGCAGAGCTAAATTCATCAGCAGCAGCAGCAGCAGATCTTAATTCATCAGCAGCAGCAGCAGCAGCTTTTTCGGCACGCGCTGACTTTACAATGGCAGATGCAGCACCCTCAAAGCACAAACACTAACCGCAGCAGCAACAGCAGCTGCACCAACAGCAGCAGCAGCAGCAGCAGCAGCAGGACCTTTGGAAACTGCGCCGATTCCGTCTTTGTCCAAATATCTGAAAGCTGCTTCAGGGTTTATGTCTTTGTGCTGCAGCAGCAGCTGCTGCCTCTTCTGGAGGCCCCATGCTGCTTCCAGTTCTCCCTCCAAGACAAAAGCTACTGCTGCTGCTGCTTCGCTGCTGAGGGGCCCCTGCTGCTCTTCTGCCCCCGAAGCTAAGTGTGGGGCCCCACAGGGGGGCCCCCCGGGGGGCCCCCCGGGGGG
>NW_013542415.1:2270-2532 GCF_000499545.2 Eimeria tenella
CCGGGGCCCCCCTTGCGGACTTCTCCCCACTGGAGGGTTTTGAGTTTCAAGTAGTCCACGCCTTGGTAGGCAAAGGCCAGCCGCAGCTGCTGCTGCTGCAGCTGCAGCAGCCGCTGCCGCCCATAATACCCCCGATGGGCAAAAGCCCTTTTCCGCGCCTTCTTGTCGCTCCGCACTTTGTTGCACTCCTGCCGCAAACCCCCCACTCCGGGGGCCCTCACTGCCCCGGGGGGCCCCCCGGGGGGCCCCCCGGGGGGCCCCC
>NW_013542415.1:2606-3327 GCF_000499545.2 Eimeria tenella
CGTGGGGGCCCCCAGGGGGGCCCCCGGGGGGGCCCGGTGGGGGCCCCATTGGGGGCCCCATCGGGGGCCCCATAGGGGGGTGAAGAGGGGACCATGCAGGGGGGCACAGGGGGATGATTAGAGGGGAGACGGGGGGGGGGCCCCCGGGGGCCCCCAGGCCAGGGAAAGGGTACTGTGGGGTGGGGGGCCCCCTGGGGGCCCCCTCCTCAGGAGGGCCCTCTAGCGGGTCTGGGGACCAGGGCGAGGGAAAAGGTCCAAAGGGAGCCCCCGGGGGCCCCAAGGGGGCCCCCAGGGGGGCCCCCTGTAGACAGCTGGGAGAGCCAGGGGCCCCCAGAGACTGAATGGGGGGCAGAGAAGGCGGGGAGAGGCAGCAGAGAAAGGCTGTTGCTGCTGCAGTGCTGCTGCTGCTGCTGCTGCTGCTGCTGCTGTGGGGGCTAGCATTGCGCTGCTGCTGCAGTGCTGCTCTCAGCAAGTCTGGAGAGAGGGGCCCTGGGGGCCCCCGCAGCAGCAGGGGAGTTCTTGAAGAGGGTGGGGCTGTGAGGGGGACCCTGAGTGGCAGGCATGCTGCTGCTGCTGCTGCTGTTGCTGTTGCTGCTGCTGCTGCTGCGGTGTAGGACTCGAGGGCGGGGCGCGCGGCCTTCGCCGCCCGCTGGAGCGAATACATTCTTGCTGCTGCTGCTGCTGCTGCTATTGCTGCGGCAACAGCAGCAGCAGCAGTTGC
>NW_013542416.1:0-365 GCF_000499545.2 Eimeria tenella
GCTGTCGAGCTTCCAGCAGCAGCAGCAGCGACAGCAGCAGCAGCAGCAGCAGAACCTCTGGCATAGCTGGTGAAGGAAGCTTCAAAATAAACAGATTTAGGGTTTAGGGTTTAGGGTTTGGGACGGGTAATCTGAGAGTTCCAGCCACCAGTCCCCGCAGCTGAACAGCCTCTCCCATCAGCTGCAGCAGCTGCTGCTGCTGCTGCTGCTCCTGTTGTTGCTATTTCTGCTGCTGCTGCTGCTGCAGCTGCTGCTTCTGCTGCCACATTTCTCCCATCATCGCCTGCGCTTTACTGCCGCGGCCGCTGCGCAGCCAGCGCCGCGTGCTGTCCCCACCGCTGCTGCCGCCGCCGCTGCTGCTGCTG
>NW_013542416.1:431-607 GCF_000499545.2 Eimeria tenella
CAAATGAGAAGCCTGGGGTCTCTGCGGCAAAAGGCCTTCACCGCGAGAGCCAAGTTGTCGCTGTCAGCAAACATGCGGCCTCTGCAGCCGACGAGCAGCTGGCTGGTGTCTTGAAACTCGAGATTGCTGCCATCTGCTGCTGCTGCTGCTGCAGTTGCTGCTGCTGCAGTTGCTGC
>NW_013542416.1:707-830 GCF_000499545.2 Eimeria tenella
GCTCCCCAGCACCCGCAGCAGCGCCAGCACGCGTGCCCTGCGAGCTCCCCTCCCCCGCAGCAGCAGCAGCAGCAGCAGCAGCAGGTTGTGTTTGCTGCTGCATGCAGGGGGGGAATTTCGCGT
>NW_013542416.1:865-1068 GCF_000499545.2 Eimeria tenella
GGACTTTCGCGTGCGTTTTCTTGCTGCTGCGGGGCTGCAGCTAAAGCTGGCCATTTGGGACACAGCAGGCCAAGAGCGCTTCCGCACTTTAGCTGCTTCTTATTACCGCGGCGCGCAAGGAGTCATTCTCGTCTAGTAAGTTTGCTGCTGCTGCTGCAGCAGCAGCAGCAGCAGCTGCTGCTGCTGCTGCTGCTGCTGCGGCC
>NW_013542416.1:1139-1430 GCF_000499545.2 Eimeria tenella
TCCCCTCATTTTCCCCTCTATTCTTCGTTTCTTTTTGTTTCTCTTTTTTACTTTTTTTCTTTTTTCTTTTTTCTTTTTTTTCTTTTTTTATTTCTTTTTTATTGCTTTTTAATTTCTTTTTGTCTCTTTTTGGAATCTTTTCATTTTTAGCAACAGGAGCATTCAAAAGCTTTTCGCTGTTCCCTGCTGCTGCAGCGCCCCTCGCAGTAGCAGCAGCAGCAGTAGCACCACCAGTAGCAGCAGCCGCAGCAGCAGCAAGAGTAGCAGCAGCAGCAACAGTAGCAACAGCAG
>NW_013542417.1:0-7738 GCF_000499545.2 Eimeria tenella
CAGCTAGCAGAGCGCCAGTTTGCTGCTCACCGGCGAGTGCAGAAGCAAATGGAGGCAGCAGATCCCTTGTCTCTTCCGGGCACCACCACACGGGTCGTCGAGGTGGGTGTGCTGCTGTCACTGCTGCTGCTGCTGCTGCTGCCGTTGTTGTGCGGCTGCTGCCGAGGCGCGTGATGCTGCTATTTGCTGCACCTGCCGCGTGCCAGTGCTTCCCTGGAGGCGGCGAGTCTTCTGCGACAGCCGTTGCCTCCGATGCTGCAGCCAACTCGTGCTGCTTCTGCTGCTGCTGCTGCTGCTGCTGCTGCTGCTGCTCAGGTCTACAGCGACCTCCCGAGGCCCTTTGCCCTCACAGTGCCCCCCTTCATCCCCCTCAGTGGCGGAGGCTTTACGATTGCGAGTCTTGCCAGCGTTGTTGCTGCAGCGTACCAGGTGCTGCTGCTTTCCCCTCTTTGCTGCTGCACTGCAGCAGCAGCAACCGCAGCAGCAGCAGCGGCAGTAAACCCGTTTCTTGCTTAGGATCTACAAGAAGGCTTCTGTGTCTCCTGCTGCAGGTTTACAACGAGCTGCTACCGCAGTGGGGCCGCAGCAGCAGCAGCAGCAGCAGCGGGAATGACCCCGAGTGCAGCGTGGCAGACGCCTTGGCCCTAGCCCGCAGCAGCATCTCGGGATCGGGATCGGGATCGGGATCGATCCCAGCGTGGGCTGCATGCGGGTTTCTGCCAGTTGTGCTGCGGGTGGAGTCTTATGAGCTGGAGCTGACTCCCGTGTCTGCTGCAGAGCGGCAGCGGCTGGTGGACACTTACTTGAAGGAAGCAGCAGCAGCAGCAGCAGCAGCAGCAGGCAGCGAAGCAGCAGCAGCAACGGGGCAGCGCTGGGGCGGCGCCGGCTGGGAAGGCGGGGGCTGCCGCCTCCGCAGCTCAGACAGCGAGCAGCAGGAAGGGGGGACCTCAGAGGCCAGCAGCAGCAGCAGCAGCAGCGGCAGCAACAGCAGCAGCAGCAGCAACGGCAGCAGACAGGCCAAGTGCCTCGGGCCTCAAGAGAACCTGGAAAGGTTGCTGGAGAAGATAGAGGCGGCTCAGCGCAGCAGCAGCAACAGCAACAACAGCAGCAGCAGCAGCAACGGCAGCAGCAGCAGCAGCAGCAGCGGTCACCGCACCCTCATGTGGCGCAAGAAGGAGGCCCGGCTAATTGTCAGCAAAGCGCATGCGCTGCAGTTCGCCCACTTGTATTTGCCCCAGGTACAGTCCTTGCCTGCTGCCTCCCTAGCAGCAACAGCAGCAGCAGCAGCAGCAGGGTGAGCTGCTGCAGCTGCTACTGCAGCTGCAGCTGCAGCGCGTCAGCAACGAGCCGAAAGCAGCTGCCACTCGTGCTGCTGCATCCCCAGCCTCCCCCCCGACCTTTGCCCCTGCCGCTGCCACCGCCGCCGCCGCCGCTGCTGCTGCTGCTGCTGCTGCTGCTGCAGAGCAGCAGCTGCGGGATCGTCTCCTCGCTGGAGCTGGGGGCCCCCCTCCCCTGCTGCTGGAGCCCCTGGGAAGATATCTCGCAGGGCCGCGAGCGCTTCTGCATCAAAGCCATCAACGAAGTCGACTCCGAGCCGCCCCCCACGGACTTCTGGTGCGGCTAGGGTTTAGGGTTTAGGGTTTAGGGTTTGGGGGCTGGGGTTGAGGGTTTAGGGTTTAGGGTTTGGGGTTTAGGGGTTGGGGGTTGGGGGTGGGGGGTTGGGGTTTAGGGTTTAAGGGTTTAGGGTTTGGGGTTTAGGGGTTGGCTCGCTCTGCGTCTTTGCCGTGTCTGCTTGGGTCTCTCCACTTGCCTCTTGCAGCAGCAGCAGCAGCAGCTGCTGCTGCTTCTGCTGCTGCTGCTGCTGTCGGCTTTTGCCTCTTGCTGTGATTTCTCCTGCACGCCGCCCGCCCCACCCAACCGCTTCTGCATCAGCCGCTGCTGTGCCGCTCCGCTGCTGCTGCTGCCGCTTCTGCTGCTGCTGCTGCTGCTGCTGCAGCTACCAGCAGCGGAATGTGCTGTTTGGGCGTTTGCCGAGTTCCTTAATGCTTTGCCTTTGCACCGGCTGTGTGCCTCCGGGGGCGGACACTTCGGACTGGGAGCGCATGTCAGAAGTTTCATCTTTATATTTTTTTTGCATTTTTTGGACTTTTTTGCAGCTTTTTCTCCCTTTTTCTTCCTTTATTTGTCTCCTTTTGATTCCTTTCTTTCTTTCCTTTTTTTCGGTGTCTTTGGGCTTTTTTTGTCTTCCTTTTGGCCTTTTTTTCTGTTTCCATCTCGCCCGTCTTTTCAGCGAATGGAGCCTCTTTTTGCCATTTTTGGCGTCTTTTTGGATCTTTTTGGATTCTTTTTTGAATCTTTTTTTAATTCGTTTTAATCCTTTTTGTCTTCTTTCGTCTCTTTGTTTCCTTTTTTCCTTTATTGTTTCCCTTGATCTCTTTTACCTTTTTTGTTTTTTTTCTGTCTTTTTTTCTCTTCTTTTGGCTCTCTTTGGCGCACTTTAGTCTTCTTTTTTTGCCCCCGTGTGTCGCTTGTTGCTTTTTTTGTTTCCTTTTTAAATTCACATTTACTTATTTTTTTGTTCATTTTGAATTCTTTTTTTCTGTCTTTCATTTCAATTCACTTTTAATTCCTTCAATCTCCCTTTTTAATTCTTCTTAAACTCACTTTTATTTCCCTCCGTCCCTCTTCCACCCTCACACCTCACCTCCTGCCCCCTCCCCACCCCCCCCCCGCTGCTGCTGCTGCTGCTGCTGCTGCTGCTGCTGCAGCGAGCTGCCGCGCTACTGCGACGCGCTGCGGGACCCGGTGTCTGGCCGCATTTACTGCGGCGGAGCCAACGCGGCCTTCGTCAAAACTTTCCGCCCCATCGCCAGCTGCTCCCCCCACTGCCTCTGCGACCCCGCACTCTGCACCAACAGGTCCTGCTGCTGCTGCTGCTGCTGCTGCTGCTGCTGATGATGATGATGATGAGGATGAGGAGGAGGGTGACGGTCATGGTGATGATGAGGAGGAGGATGAGGGTGATGGGGCTGGGGCTGATGGGGCTGCTGCTGATGCGGCTGCTGGGGCTGCTGATGCTGCTGCTGGGGCTGCTACTGCTGCTGCTGCTGCTGCTGAGGCTGCTGCTGCGGCTGCTGCTGGGGTTTGAAGCTGCTGCAGCAGCTGGGGTGGCGGCGGGTGAGGCGGTGGCTGCGTTGGATTGGCAGGGGTAGTGCGCGGGATAGGCACGTCTGCCTGCAGTGAACTGCAGCAGCAGCAGCAGCAGCAACAGCAGCAGCAGCAGCAGAGCTGCGGCGCGTGTGCTGCAGATTGCCTGAAGACCTGCAGTTTCGCGTGGCGGTTGCGAAGACGAGACATGCGGGTTGGGAGTTGAGAACCCTCGTGAGTAAACCCTAGGCCCTGCTGCAAACCCTAAACCCTCGTATACCCTCCTAAACCCTATCAAACCCTCATAAATTCTTCTAAACCCTCGTAAACCCTAATTAATTCATGTAAACCCTCGTAAACCCTCAAAGGGAAGCTTTTCAGAGTCCGTTCCAAGGGGTTTCTGAATTTGTTGGTGGTTTTTTCTGCTTCATGAAAAGGACTTGTGGATTTATTTTTTTTGTGGATTTGTTTTATTTGTTTTTATTTGAAACCCTAAATGGCGATTTTGACGCTTCTTGGTTTATTGCCTTTAAGCTCTTGCAGCCTTTTCTCGTACTTGAACTTTAAGTCTTTTCTCTTTGAATTCAATTTGAATTAAGTTCGTTTCTTTTTGAATTTAATTTAAATTTAATTGATTCTTTTTAAATTTAATCTAAATTAAATTCATTTTTGAATTTAATTTGAATTAAATTCGTTCCCTTTCGAATTTCATTTGAATTCAAACCCTTTCTTTCCCCCCCACGGCCTTGCAAGTGTTTTGACTTAGTCTTTTTCGGGCCGCAGAAGTCTCATTTTGTGTCCTTTTTTTCTGCTTTTCGTTCCATCTGAATCTTTTACTTGCATTCTTGCGATCTGTGCCAAAAGTGTGGCCTTTGGCGGCGTTTCTGGGCTTCGAAATCGGCTTTTCAGGAGTTCATTCCCCGCGGCGCCTTCATCATGCAGTACGTAGGCGAAGTCCTCCCACGCGCAGCCATGGACGGCCGCTCCCGCCAGGCCTCTCGCCGCGGCTTCCACAACTACTGCATGGAGGCTGTGGGCGAGGAGCGGGACCTCAATTACGACGCTGCAGCCCCCTGCATTGACGCTCTTGTCAGCCATTTTAGACACTCTTTTGCTCCTTTTTTCGTTATTTTGTCCCTCTTTAATTAATCTACTTGAATGGGGGGGTTGTTCCTGTTTTTGGGGGCTCAGGGGGCTCAAAATAAGGCCGTGGGCGGGAGCGCGAACTCAGTTATGAAGCTCCTTGCATTGGTGCTCTTGTCAGCGAATTTAAACGCCTTTTTTGGTTTTCTTTGTCGGTATTTAGTGTTTATTTAATTGTTTTATTTAAAGTGAGTTTTAATTGGATTATTTTGGGGGTTCGGGGGGTTGAAAATGAGGCTGTGGGAGAAGAACTAGGTCTTAACTATGACACTGCAGCTCCTTGAACTGATGCTCTTTTCAGCCAAGTTGGATACTTTTTTGGTCTTTTTTTGCGAATTTAAAGCTCATTTAGTTGATTTATTTGAATTAATGTTTATTTGTTTTATTTTGAGTTCTTTTTTCATATTTTTGGCGGCCTGGAAAGTTGAAAATGAGGCCATGAGGTCTTGTGTATGACGCTGCGGCTCCGTGCATTAATGCGTTTGTGTGTTGCGAGCACTTGGCATCTTTTTTGGTCTTTTTTTATATCTGGCGATCATTTAATTAATTTTTTGATTTGTTTTTGAGTTTGTTTCTTCTAGGGTTTTATTTCCTTGCTTTGGAGGGAGGGGTTGAGGAATTTGGGGAGGGTTTTCGAGGGTTTGAGGGTTTTGGAGGGTTTGGAGGGTTTTCGAGGGTTTGGGTGTTTTGGACGGTTTAGAGGGTTTTCGAGGGTTTGGGGTTCTTGTGGTTTTGGGGTTGCAGCTGTGGGGTTTGCTGCGAATCTGTTTCCAATTTGGAGTGCATCTCCGACTGCTTTCAGCTGCTGCTGCCCCCGCCGCTGCTGCTGCTGCTGCTGCTGCTGCAGTTTATTGGAAATGCGAGTCGCTTTCTAAACCACTCCTGCAACCCGAATGTGCGCGTGGCCACAATATGGCGGGGCCCCGCGCTGCCGCAGGTGGGGGTGTTTGCGCAGAAGGACATTCCCGCGGGTGGGCCTCCAGAAACTCCCAAAGGGCCAATTTCAAACCCCAAAAAGCCACTTAAAACCCTTTTTTAGGGTTTAGTCTTCTTCCCTTTCTCTTTCAATGCATTCTGGCCATTTAGACCTCCTAAATTCCCACAAGAAGACCCCAAAATGCCTAATAAAGGCCACAGTGCTAATAAACCCTTAAAGTCTTTAAAGTACTAAAAACCTTTTGAGTCTTTAAACTCTTTAAAGTTTTTATTCAAGACTTTAACGACATTTAAATTGTTTTAAACGCTTTCGGGGCTTTAACAGCATTCAAGGCTCTAAAGGCACCTACGGCTTTAAACCATTCAATGCTTTAAATCCACTAAAGGCTTTAAACACACCGAGGGCCCCCCGGGGCCCCCGGGGGCCCCCGGGGGCCCCCCGAGGCCCCGCAAAGCCCCCCTGTGGCCCCCTGGGGCCCCACAAATGCCTCCTGGGCCCCCCCGGGGCCCCCGGGGGCCCCCTGAGGCTCCCCGGGGCCCCCTTGTGTTGAAGGATGTAGTGTGGGTTGGGTTTTGCTGCTGCGGCCGCAGGCTGCGCGCTGACTTACGCGTACGGGCCTGGGTACGAAGAAATGCTGTGTCTTTGTGGGGCCCCAAATTGCGAAGGGTTTATTGGGGGGGGATCGGCCGATCCCAGCAGGGGATCGGCCGATCCCAGCAGCGAGAAGGGCCCCACAGTTTGCGCAGTGAGTGTGGGGCTGCGTGCTGCTGCCCTCAGCAGCCAGAAGCTCAGGGGGCAGGAGGCCGCGGCTTGACTGCGGCAGCAGCAGCAGCTGCTGCTGCTGCGGCAGCAGCAGCTCCGGGGCGGGGCAGCTCCCGGCGGTGGGGACCGGGTGCTGCTGCTGCTGGAACAGGTGCAGCAGCAGCCCAGCAGCAGCAGCTGCTGCTGCGGCGGGTTGACAGCAGCGAGGGTAGACGGTTCGCAGCAGCAGCAGTTGGCTGCTGCGGCGGGCCGGCAGCAGCAGTTGCTGCTGCAGCTTGCCAGGGCTTCCCCACAGCCCTTTCTGTTAACTAGACTCCGTGGGAAATTTTATTCATCTCGAGTTTGCTGCTTCCCTCGCAAGCTTCTGTCTTTGCTGCAGAAAGCCCCAACTACGGCAGTGCCTTTTTCCTGCTGCTGCTGCTGCTGCTGCTGCTTTTGCTGCTGCTGCAGTCGGAGAGGAGCTTATCTGCAGCAGCATCTGCTACTTGCTGAGTGCCCCACACGGGCTGCAAATGCTGCCAGGAATCAACGCTAGAAAGTTGCGCTGCTGCTGCTGCTGCTGTTCCTGCTGCTGCTGCAATACGTCGCTGCTGCCAACGCTTGCTTTCGTTGCTGCTGCTGGCGTCCTCTCTCTACACCCCTGCTACTGCCAGCTGCCGCTGCTGCTAACAATAGACTTCCGCTGCTGCTGCTGCTGCTGTTGCTGCTGCTGCTTCGATACAAGCTCCTAAGCATCTAGCGGGGTCTGTTCTCCTGTCAACATTGCTTCTTTCTGGCCCGCCCTATGGCTAGCTGCCTATCTAGCTAAGCTGCTACTAGCCAGCTAGCTAGCTGCCACTGGCTAACTAGCTGCCTAGCTAGCTGCCTTGCTGCCAGCTACTCAGCTAGCTAGCTAGCTAAATGGCTAGCTAGCTAGCTAGCTAGAAAACGCAGTTAAGGTGGCCAGTGAGGGTAGATGCGGTTTCAAAGAACGTGCGCTGCAGCAGCCCACAGTCTGCTGCTGCAGCACCGTCCGGCACTGTACGCACACCGCAGAAGCTGCGGCTGCAGCAAAAGCAGCAGCAGCAGCAGCTGCCGAATCTGCAGCTGCTGCCGCAGAAGCTGCAGCTGCAGCGGCTGCCGCTGCAGCCCAAGGCGCCTCCTGGCGCCCATCTAAGGGGTCCTTCGCCAGCGGCGAGGAAGGCCTAGCTAGCTAGCTAGCTAGCTAGCTGGCTAGCTGGCTGGCTAGCTAGCTGACTAGCTGGCTAGCTGGCTGGCTAGCTAGCTAGTGACTAGTGGCTAGCTAGTCTGTCGCACCAGCACGGAGCGAGAAAGCTCCAGAAAGGTGAAAGCGGTGTCTTTATAAACGGCCCCGTGCTGAGCATCAATGTATCCGCTGCTGCTGCTGCGGCTGCTGCTGCTGCTGCTGCAGCGCGGGCAGCCTAGCCCAGGCCCCCCCCCCAGGAGTCCTGCACCGTAATGGGCCCCGAAGCCGTGCGGAGGCCCTTCGGACTTGGGGGCCCCCAAGTGTGGTTTTGGCCAGGTTCCCAAGTGACCCGGGGCCCCTCCTTTATTATGTACTTGTACTCCAGCCGCCGCACGCCTGCATGCACGCACATGCAGGGGCCCAAGCACAGTCAGCAGCAGCAGCAGCAGCAGCAGCGGCAGCAGCAGCAGCAGCAGCAGCAGCAGCAGCAGCAGCAGCAGCAGCAGCAGCAGCAGCAGCAGCAGCAGCAGCAGCAGCAGCAGCAGCAGCAGCAGCAGCAGCAG